>NC_132790.1:75500000-75800000 GCF_048418805.1 Vulpes vulpes | reverse complement strand
GTAAGCCATAAAACATTTCTTATTGACTTTTTTTAGGTCTTTATTTTTTTAGACCCTAAAATTTTAGGTTCACAGCAAAATTGAGGGGAAATTGCAGAAATTTTCCATATACCCCCTACTCTGACACATGGATAGCCTTCTCCATTATCAACATTCCTCACCAGAATTTCTTACATTTCTTACAATTATTCAACATTTTTTTACAATTGTTGAACCTACGTTGACACATCATTATCACCCAAAGACCATAGCCCACATTATGGTTCACTCTTGGTGTTGTCCATTCTATGGGTTTGGACAAATGTATAAAGATATGTATCCATCATTATGGTATCATACAGGTATTTTCACTGCCCTAAAAATCCTTTGTGCTTTACTCATTCATCCTTCCCGGTCACCCTCCCACTCCTGACAACTATTACTTTTTTTACTGCGTCCATAGTTTTGACCTTTTTTTTTTTTTAAGATTTTTAATTTATTTATTAGAGACACACACACACACACAGAGAGAGAGATTGAGAGAGAGAGACAGGCAGAGGAGACCAGGCTCCATGCAGGGAGCCCGAGGTGGGACTCGATTCCAGGTCTCCAGGATCAGGCCCGGGGCCAAAGGCAGTGCTAAAACGCTGAGCCACCTGGGCTGCCCAGTTTTGACTTTTAAGAAGAAATACAAAGGGCCATTAAACTTACGAAAAATGTAAATTAAAGAAAAACAAAAATGGTAATTATTCTTTGGTCTCAAAAATAAACTAAGACAATATAAGATAATACTCCAGAATTATTTGATCCAAAGGTGTGAAATTACATAAATTACTTAATACATATTGCCAAATTGGTTGCAAGTTTCCTGTAATTTGGCATAAACATAAGAAATTTATAAAAATTCATACCCTTGGACCCAATAATTCTACTTCCAGTTACCTATCCAGAGGAAATTAATTAGCAATGCAGTTAATGATTCTGTAGAAAGATGTTTACCAGAAGATTAAAACAGATAAATTAGAAATACCTTAAAATGGTTAAATTGTTATAACAATAATTCCATGAAATGGAATATCATATAGACATTATAAAGAATTTTAATAACTTGCAAAAAACACCAACAATAGCACAACAATACTGACAATGTGGTATTGTAAATGGAAAAGGAATACAAAATTATGTGCCATATGATCCCAATTGGTTTTAAAAAATCATTTACAGCTATATATATTCTGCATAGCACTCATATAATATAGCAGACAAACTGGAAAAACCCACCAAAATTTTTAAACTATCATCTCTTGATTGATAGTTTATTTTTATTTTTATTTTTTTTTAAATTTTTTATTTATTTATGATAGTCACAGAGAGAGAGAGAGAGAGGCAGAGACACAGGCAGAGGGAGAAGCAGGCTCCATGCACCGGGAGCCTGATGTGGGATTCGATCCCGGGTCTCCAGGATCGCGCCCTGGGCCAAAGGCAGGCGCCAAACCGCTGCGCCACCCAGGGATCCCCTTGATTGATAGTTTAAAGACAACTTTGACATTCTTTTTTCCTTTTTTATAGTTTACAAATTTTCTATAGGGAACATTTTTTTTTATCAAGTATTATTCTGAGGTGCCTGGGTGGCTCAATCAGTTGAGTGTCCAACTCTTGATCATGCTCTGGGCATGCAACCTACTTTAAAAAAAGGTATTATTTTTATTCAGAAAAAAGAGAGACATTTTGAGATTAGCTTTTCTCTCTAAGAACAGAGCATTTCATCATCAAGTTTTTGTGTGGCAAGTTAAAATCTGAGGCTTATACTTTCCTCCTTGATGATGGCTGATAGAAACTGTTGTATTTCTTTTTAGGATACTCTAGACTCCCAAATTAGGTTACTTCCTGGTTGCTCTTTGCAACAAGCTTGAAAAAGATTAAAATAGCCCATTCGAGATAGCCAACAGGTGGAAGCAACTCAAGTGTTCATCTACAGAAGAATAGATAAATAAATTATAGCATAGTATATATATAAAATGGAGTAGTATTGAGGCGTAAAGAGGAAGGAAATCCTGACATGCTACAACATGGATTAACCTTGAGGGTATTTTGCTAAATGAAGTAAGCCAGTCACAAAAAGTTAAATACTGTAAGATTCCACTTACATGAAGTACCTAGGGTAGTTAAATTGATAGAGACAGGCAGTGAAATGGTGATTGCTGAGGGCTAGATGTGGGGGAGGAGAAAATGAGGAGTTCTTATTTAGTGGGTATAGAGTTTCAGTTTTGCAAAGTGAAAGAGTTCTGAAGATTGCACAGCAATGAGAATGTACCTAACACTACTAAAAAATGACAATTCAAAAATAACAAGTTGGCAAATTTTATGTTAAGTATGTTTTACCACAATAAAAAAAAAAAGATAAAAACAGAAAGAGAGAGATAAAGGACACAAAGGAAGTACAGAAAGCTCTATCTAGCACAGGCGAGGTGTATTGCACCACTAGCAGAACCTTAGAACGGGACCACTGGGAGCTCACCTTTGATTACTGCAAGTCTTCATTTACTAAATCTGTTCCCTGCTTTATTAATTCTGTAAGATGAAAACTCTGCATATCAACTTGTCATCAATTAATGGATACTTAAATAATTTGTAGCACACCCACATAGAAATAAGCTTTCTTTAACCTGCACCTGTATAGGGACTCTTAATCTGGAACTACCACTGTGAAGTGGTCCATGAACAGTTTGAGGGTGGGTCTTTATTTCTATGCAAAATTCTGTGTGGGGGATCCCTGGGTGGCTCAGTGGTTTAGCACCTGCCTTCGGCCCAGGGCATGATTCTGGAGTCCTGGTATCGAATCCCGTGTCGGGCTCCCTGCATGGAGCCTGCTTCTCTCTCTCTCTCTCTCTCTCTCTCTCTCTCTCTGTGTGTGTGTGTGTGTGTGTGTGTGTGTGTGTGTGTCTTTCATGGATAAATAAATAAAATCTTTTAAAAAATTCTGTGTGTAACTGAATATGTGTGGTTTTATTAAAGAAGTCCCTTTGCTCTTAAATAGATTTTCAAGAGGACTCCAAAGTTGAGAACCACTGTTACAAGTAGTATTCCCCTACACGATTTAGTCTGCTAAATTTCACTGCCCACACACTCTGGATATCTCTCTAACAATATCTAAAAACTTTAAGTTAGGATTTTATGGATATAACAGAGTGAGAGTGACTGACTCTTTACTACTGGAAATTCGTGATGTATAGTTTTCTCCATCTTGAGCTTGAGCTTGAGTATATAGAACAAACAACAGTGTCTAAGTTTTAGTCCAGTACATTCCAGATTCCTCTGTTTTTCGTCTATTTGAGATCTACTGATAATTTTTGCATCCTAAACTATTCTTGTCTTGCCTGGATTTCTGTGGGGATGTAGCTTTTTTTTTTTTATTACGATCTTAATAATCTTAAGATTATTAATCTAATCTCAATTTGTTTATATATATGTGTATGTATTTCACTCTACTCCTTGCATACATTAGCTATGACAGGAGTTGCTACTTGTGACCTGAATCAGTGGTTCTCAAATTTGGCTGTACATTAAGATCAATTAGGGAGCTTTAAAAATACCGATGCCTGGGTTTTTCCTTCGTTCCTTGCCCCCTTCAATTCCCACCAAAGATTGTGGTTTAATTGATCTGGGGAAGGACCTGGGCATTGGGATTTTAAAGAAGCAACTTCCATGATTCTGATGTGTAGGTAGTGTTGAGAAATGGACTTAAACAGATTTCACCATCCTCTGCTAGGTCTCATCCCTAAGTTTGAAAAGCATCATTTGAAATGGCCTCTTTGATTAGTGTTTGATCCTATAGCAATTTAAAAATATTTTTATTACATTTCTTTTATTTTGAAAATAATATGTATTATCTCTTTATTATTTATTCAAATGCATCCTATAAAAGACTGAGGCTTTCATTTGCTCTTGTACCTCTGTCCTTACATAAGGCGCTTGAGATCATTTCTAGCATGTGGACTAGACCAGTTCTTTTCAAACTTTACTCTCAAATTTTAACATGCATCAAAATCACCTGGGATCCTTGTTATAATAAAGATTCGATTCAGTATGTCTGGGATGGGGCTTGAAGTCTGCATTTCTAACAAGTTCCCAGGCAAAGCTGATATTCATGGATGGCACTTTGACTTGGAAGGTCACTAGACAGATGCTTCAACTCACCTTTCTAACTGGATCCTTCCCTGTTCTCTGGCTAGCTGGCTGTGTTCTTTCCCTTAGTCACAGTTTTGCACAAACCTTGATGAAGCGAATGGTATTTTTTTTCCTTCCCTGATGAGGAACAAGTGACTGACCTCCTGATTAGGGCTCAAGATGACAGGGGACGCTCTCCCCAACACCAAATGAACAGATGTATGGAAATTATGAACCTTATTCATCAGACTGGTCAACACCCACTTGGCTATTGTAGTTTGAGCAGGTTTCCCTGGTTATATGTCCCATTCTATGCAGGTGGTATGTGTACCTACTTGTAATACAATACATTTCCACATTGGAAGCATTCTTTCTGGTCATTGATACTGAGTAATGCTTTCACAGCAAGACATCTGTACTTGAATTTAGCACTACTTTACATTAAGGCATTTATTTACAACTCGGTCTCCTACTAATGTATAGGTAGTTGAGGATGAGTTCCTTACTCGTCCTTGTATTGTCAAAGGGCCTATCAGGCACTCAGTAAATATTTATTTGCTTAATTGAATAGGGGTAGTATTAGTTACCAATTACCTCGATAATCTCAGTGGTGCCACCTCAAATCTCGGTGGCTGAAACTGATTGGCATTTATTTGGCTCATTGGTCTGAATCATCTGATTATATGTCAGATGGTAGGCTCACCATTACTAGGTGACAGAGGTGACTGGGCATTAATGCCTCTCATCCACCAGCAGGCTAGCTCACTCATTTTCTCAAGGTGGTGGCAGAAGGGCAGGAGCACAGGTTGAGACAAGTAAGTGCTTTCAAGCTGCTGCTTGCATATATTCAGTAATTTCCCATTGGCCCCAATAAGTTACCTGACTAACCTGGAGTCCAACTGAGAGGGCACTGCAGAGGGATATGGCAAAGGATGACGGTAAAGAATTGGAACCATTCTTACTCTCAATCTACCGGTTTTCCTTTCCGCCTTCCTCTTCACAATTTCATCCCCCAAGTCTAAAATTTCTGCGATATGTGGAAACATGATAATGATGCTGAAGTCCTTCCTGATTTTAATTTTGAAACCACTAGTTAGTTCTGCCATAATAGAGGTTTGATCTGAAGTGATTTAGTCAAAGACATGAAGACCCAAATTTTCACTGGAGTGCAGCCTGGGTTTCATTATAGTCCATTCTCATGTCAGGTGTATCAGCCACAATCCTACCCACCTGCTGGTGCGCCATCCTTCCAGGCACTGGGCCAATATGCAGGGAAGCAGACAGCCATGTGTTTTAATCAGCATCTGTATCTTGATTTTTTTGGGTTGCTCTTTGAGCCATGTTAAACAAAAACATAAAAATTACATTAAAAGCACCTTGATGAAAAGACACTGTTACCAACTTTCTCATCAGATGGGAGGAAAATACTGAGCATGGAGATAAGTGGCCAGCATCACTGAATTCACTGAACTCCAAATAAAAAACCTAATAAATGTCTAGTTTAACAAAACGATCATAAAGAAACCATTGATTGTAATAACAAGAAAAACTAAATAACCAATGACATTCTCGGTGTCCCCTTACTCTTTACTACAAGGAGATATATTACAGGAAACATATGCACATAATTGAGAGGCAAATAGAATTGCTTAAAAAGAGATACTCAACTGACAGCAATAAAATTTAGACCAAAAATCAAAAAACTATTAAGCCTAGCAGTAACATTGATTAGAGCACTATTTTCTTATTTGGTTAGTCCTAGGAGGACCATTGAGTTGCTATTTTGTTTAAGCTGGTGGAAAGGTAAACTAATCTCGCTTAATGGGCAGAAGATGCAGAAGCTGTGCTTTCTCTCTTCATTGCAAGGGATGGATCAGGGTTATGAAGCTTCAGTAAGATTCCTGGGTTTGATATTATTTATTTCCTGGAAAGTTAGAGACTTGTAGAGATCTCACCTCAGCTCTAGGGAAAAAAATATTCAGCCATCTCCAAGAAAAATTGTGAAATAGGTCAAATTTGCCAGAACCCAATCTCAGCCGTTTCCTCCAGAAGGTGCTCCACTGCAAATCATCATTCAGGATCATAAATGGAGACCTCCCTCTGCTTTTTTTCCTTATTCAAAAGACCTGAAGCTCATCTGCATGGCAGTGTTAATGATGGCTAACAAGTCAAAGTATTTTTTTTTTTTGCCCCCAAAGGGAATATAGTTCCTGAAGAAAGATTTTATTGGTGAAGTTATAACGTCATTTCCACCCTCAAAATAATATCAAGGTAGCTGTTCTATACAGGAGAGTATATAGTTCACTGTGTGTTTCTGTACACACAGAGACAAAAACCATACAGAGAACATCAGATACAAAATGAAAGTTTAGGGACATCTGTTTATGTATGGCAGATCGAAGACCTCTGACAGTTTCTCCTTTCCAACATCCCACCAAAAGCACAGCAAAGAATAAACCCAAATGGCAAAAACTGTAAGAAAGGAGACAGTGGCAGATGAAGACGGTTAATGTTTTAGAAGACTGACAGCAGATGCCCTCGTGGTAACTGACTTCTGCTAAGTTTGTGTGGGATAGTGGCAATGGTGGTACAAGAGCACATCTCTTTCTTTCTCCACTACAGATTGCTTGAAGGCAGAGAGTGCTCACCTGTGTATATTGGACATGTCCTTGAAAGCTGGATAAGTAGTATTTTCTCAATAAACATCTGTTGAATTGGATGGAAGATTCTCCCAAGATCTGTAGAACACCTGAGATTTTACACTGCTCATGAGCAAATAGGTTAGCCTGCCACATGGATGTTGACAGAAGACATGGGACTCCTGGGACAGAGACAAAGAACTTTATTATTCCTACCACAACAAACGCCAGGAACTTCATTTTCCCATAAGGTCCTCTTGCCCCCCAGGGTTCCACAAAAGTGATGCAGAACACATCAGGTGGATGCCTATGCAGTGACTTTGTGTCATAGCTGAGACACTATAACTTAGGAAACCCCAGCCTTTCATAATCTTTTCCTTTATGACTTATGCTAGGCAAATGTTCCAACATTTGTCTTGGGAAGGGGGGAATAGTATCTTTGTTCTACTGGACAGCTACATGGTGACACGTAGCTAAAGAGAGTTGAGGTGTCCAGATTTGGTATTTCAGTGTCTGACCACTAGATTCGTGGGTGATCAGATACAGCGCTGGCAAACAGCTTTCTGATTTCTAGATCAGGCTTCCTGATGCCGATACTCCAACTCTTTCAAATGATTTTTACAAGCATCTTGCTCCCCATGTTAAATCTTTTTTTCTGTTAAAAATATCTAGAAAGATTTGTGTTGCCTGTATTAAACTCTGACTAACACAGAGTTCAGATTCAACAAAAAGTCTGTTTGGTTCATTGATTTCAAAGTTATCCTTTTTGCATACAAATAGCCCACAATTTTCTTTTATATTAAGAGAGCAATAGAATCTCCATGCAGGAAATGTCACTGGAGTCTTCTAACAAATATATCCAAATATATTCCTATCCATAAAGGTGAGAAATAAATCTACTCCATTTTAGGATGACTATGTAGGCAGAGGCTAGATCACATCTGTTTTTTTCCCCGGAGACTTGGATCAACTGCAGAGAGGAAGACAATGAGACAGCAAGTATGCCAAGTTCTAAGTTCTTCAGGACACCCTTTAATTCCTATATCCTCACTCCTGGCTGAGATGAACATTAGAACCCATTTGAAAGGACAAAATACTGAGGAAAAGTGATTGCTTTTATAGTTGAGAAATCCTCAAAAATCAATGGCATTGTCATTATGCGTGTGTCTTATAGGTATGTACCTTGGAACGGATTGTTCACATTAGCTTTCGGAGTGTGGTTTAACATTACTCAGAAATTTGTTAGAAATACAGGTTCTTGGGTCCTACCCCAGATATACTGGGAACAGAAACTCTGGGGTTGATGCCCAGTAATCTATTTTTAAATCCTCCAGGTGATCCAGTCATCAATATGCATTCACAAATGTATGTATTTCTATGGGGGTGATGATCTATCAGTGGGGTGCCTACAAGTGCATGACTGATGGCTATGGATAAGCAAGCTGTTTGTGGGTGCTGGTTTAAGCTCAGGTGTTAAATAAATTACCCAAGGACAAGAGTAGTTCATGGAGAAGAATTTTAGTTTTTCTTTTGGAAATATATCTACAAAGATGAGAATAATATTTCCCTATATAGGAAAATTTTGGTGTTATTTTAACAAGTGTATAATCCTATGAAAATTATGTATAAATAATATTGTTCAATTAATAAATGTGTCAACTTGAAAACAAATTAATAAATGAGTCAACTTTAGAGACTTGTTCTGTGACTTTATCTTTCTTATCATAAAATATTGAGACTCAAACATGTCCATGTGGTATCTCTCAGAAACAGAACCACATGGGGCACCTGGGTAGCTCAGTGGTTGAGCGTCTGCCTTCGGCTCAGGTCGTGATCCTGGGTCTGGGGATCATGGCCCACATAAAGCTCCCTGCAAGGAGCCTGCTTCTCCCTCTATGTCTCTGCTTCTCTGTCTATGTCTCTCATGAATAAGTAAATAAAATCTTAAAAAAAAAAAAAGAAACAGAACCACAATATACTGTTTATGTTTTTATTTTCATTTTATTTTATTTTTTATTAATTAATTAATTAATCTCTGCTGCACCCAACATGGGGCTTGAGCTCACCACCCGAAGATCGAGAGTCACATGCTCTACCAACTGAGCCAGCCAGGTGCCCTTATGTTTTCTAGATGAAAGAAAATTCTAAATAGTTTAAGTGGTAAATAATTTTCAGTGGTAAGTAATGAGATGCCGCCTGAGTTCATAATACTTTAGTATATTATTATTTTGCCTAAAACATGTACAAAAGTAATTTAATATCCGGTGAATATAGTTATGAAGAGATATGCTATTCTGGATCATCTTATCCTTTAAATAGAGGATACAGGTTAATGCTGCTTAGTTTTAATAAATGTTTTCAAAGTATATAAGTAGGCATACCAACTGAATATTGTAAATGCATTCTTGAGACCAGATCCTTTAAAGCCTTCAAAAGCATAGAGCCATTTTAATATTACCAAATGCTGAGTCAATGTATTTCACCATTATCAGAACCGGGAATGAGATATTTGGGGCGCAACTAATAATACTCAAACCTTGCTCATTTGTTTCATGAGAGTCTACTTTTATGAGGCGAGTCCTATCTCTATGAATAATTTGTTCTATAACCCTATTCATTCTGTGGGTTAAAATTTGGGTATTATTGCATAATCTTGTTGAGGAAAATAGAGTAACATCTTGAACAGCCAAGTAGCTCTTTTTATTCATTTTCAATAATAATGTAAAAATGAGACCACAAATTGATTTATGCATGTGGCACTATTTGAAATAAAAATGAAGAAATTGTCTCTTTTACAGGGTTCAATTCTTCAAGGAATCGCAGCAACATTCTTCTCTCTGTGTATTCAGCTAATGCTTTGTTGAGATTTAACCATTTCTTAGCTTTTATAAAATTTTTAATGGGATTTTTGTGCTTAAAAAAGGTTTATGCTAATGTAACATATATTTTAGCTTGAAGGAATATATGAAGGACGAGGAAAATAAACACGTTCATTTGAATGAATGGAATTGTGTTAATGATTAGAATGTATCATTCAAGAATGGAGCTGAATTTTACCCCACAGTGCCTATTTCAATCATTACTACCTTTTTGAGAGTGGATTGTTTAGTTGCAGCTTCCCATCTCTCTTGAATCCTTAATCTCTATCTGGCTCCTTTACTTCTGTCAGAAACATGCTCACTTCTGTTCTTTTCTAAATTAAAAATCTTCCCTCCACTCTGCACTCCTCTCAAGCTATTTTCCTATTGTTCTCTTCCACTTTACCACCAAATCAGGAGACTTCCAGGGTCCCTGTCGCCATTCTTTCACCACCTGCTCACTTAACTCTTTACAATGTGGTTTTAAACACAGCATTCTGAAAAATCTCTACCTCTTACAAAAAGGAAAGGAAAGGAAAGGAAAGGAAAGGAAAGGAAAGGAAAGGAAAGGAAAGGAAAGGAAAGGAAAGGAAAGGAAATGTTATTAGAAGGGAGGACACACAAAGCTTTAACCATGTTGATAATATTCTATTTCTTTAAATATCTCATGGAGATGAAATATTTTGCAATATTTTTAAAAGTAGCTTCCACCATCACTCTTATATTAAACTGCCAACAGTGATCCTCTAGATGCTAAGACCAATGGCGTCCCTTCTTCAACTTTCTATGTGATTCAGTGCTACTGATCAAACTTTCTTTGTTTAAAAATTGTTTCTGATGACAAAATATTACTTATCATGAAAATATAGACAGTACAGTGAAACATTTAGTGATTTAAGTTAAATTCTTGGGCACCTGGGTGGCTCAGTCATTTAAGCGTTTGCCTTCAGCTCAGGTCATGATCCCAGGGTCCTGGGATTGAGCCCCACATCTGCCTCCCTCTGCCTCTGCCTGCTGCTCCCCTTGCTTGTGCTCTCTGTCAAATAAATAAACACAATCTTAAATTAAATTCTTAATGAAGAAACTTAAATCCCTATTTTCCCATTATCCAGAGATAACCATCGTGAATATTTTTTTACTGCAAGTGTGTATGCGTCTGCATATTTTATGTAGCAAAATTTCTATTTCATATTCTGATTTTCCTCTTAATATTAAATTAAAGGCATTTCCCCAAGTCCTTTCACTATTCCTCAAAAACAAAAACACGATTTTAAACAACAGCTTAATATCCTGCCCTGAAAAAACACAATTATTTATTTAACTAATCCCATTCACTAGAACAATCAGCTCTGTTGATCCTCTAGGACAACATTCCCTGAATACTTGTCTTGTTCCAGGCAGTCTTCAAAGTGTTTTGTGTTCCTTATCTCCTTTTGCCTTTACAACAGCCTTTCATTTGACCAAAAGCCTTTCATTGACATCAAGGAATAAAATAAGGGGCAGTTTCTGTGTGTCAATGCTATTTATGTCTCTTGCCCTATTCTTTCTTTCCTTCTCTCCTACACTCCTTGACCTCAACCATCCCCTCTTTGCAGACTACTTCCAAGTCTAAACTTGTGTTCCTATTCCCTCTTTGGAACCACAGCATCTTACACTTAACTGCTTCCTGGTCTTCTACCCCAGGATGCCCACAAAAACACCTGAAACTTGAGATGGTGTGAACTATCCTTTTCCCTTACAAACCTGATCTTCTTTTTTTCCACAGCCAACTCAGTTAGTGGCTATACAGCTCAGGTATCATCTTTCCTTTTGCCCTACCTCCTTTATATTTTGCAAAACTATTATTTCCCCCCTTTCCCTCAGTGACTTCTCAAATGACTTATTACCTCTCCACCGGGTCATTTTATTAGCCTTCTGAGGAATTGTCCTGACTTCCATCCCTTCTAGCCTCAATTCATTCTGTCCGCCATCGTCTTATTAATCTGGCTCTATTTTACACACCTGCACTGCTGCTGGGATTCTCCCAAAGTCTAAATCCCTGAGCCTGATATCTAAGACATTATATCTTCTGGAAAAACCCACCATTCTGGCAACAATGATGTCCACACACTCTTGTGCTGTTGCTCTTATTCTTCTTTCTACAAGGAGTGTTTGTTTATCCTTCCTTTCTCTCTTCTATTCTCCCACTTTTTTCTTGTGCTAATGTCATTCCTGCATGAATTCTGCTTTACCCTCTCATTTGGGACAACTCTCTTTCAAAATTGAGACTCAACAGTTGTTCTTTACTTTGTCTTCTTTTTGGACTGTATCACTACAAGTGTAGACCTGTAAAATGGGAGAAACTCTCATGTCCCTTACCATAATATGAACTCCTTGCAGGAGTGTGTGTCATACATCTTTTTGGTCTCTCCTGCACCTAGTACGGTGTCTGGCATGTGAAGTGTACTCAGTAAATGCTCATCAAACGTGGGAATTAATAATTCTGCTGACCAGTATAACTTATCCATATCATTCACTCCATTTCCTTTCTTTACCCTAACTCTATAATTTTGGTTTGTTCCACTTTCGTGCCTCACGGATTATTTGCATGAGCTCCTCTTGGGGAGTCTCACTTAGAGTATCCTTCCCTCCTCTAACAACAAATCCCAAACTACTAGGTTGACATTACTTGCCCTTGCATTTCCTCTCCCAGGAATTCAGTTCTCCAACACTATTCAGAGAGGTATGTAAGTGTCGATGTTTTAGCTACAAGTGATAGAAACCTGACTCAAACTAGCTTGAACCAAAAGTGGGCCTTTATCTGAAGGATTTTGTAATAGCTAGCAGCACCAGAAGAGTTTCAAAAACCTGCTTGGTATTGTGGATCTCAGAGTTTGGAACTGAGGACTCCCTTGCCATAAAGACACTCTTTCCCTCATTCTTTCTTTTGCTTCTAATTAGTTTAATCCTGGCTTGGCTTGGCTCAGCTTCATTCTCTCTAACTGGAGGTGGATGCAGACATTAGAGGCAAAAGCTGGAGATACGAAAAAACAGAAAGAGAATCTAAGCATGGGTAAATACAGATCACCAATCCTGAAGCTCAGCACTTATATTTTTGCCCAGGTATGGTAACCAACCTAGCCTGCTAGTCCGCTTAAGCCAAAGTTAGTTTTCGTCATTTATAATTAAGAGTGTGCTGACTAATGTAAGTAAACATTTTTTCACAGAGCTGGCTAGTTATTTAGGAGCAATTCAGCAAAATACAGTAACTAAAAAGTGGGATTAAGTTCTCCACATCATTGAAATGTGTCAATAGAAACTGTGGGTTCTATTTTAGACATCCTCCAAATCTGGATGATTCTATATGCACACTTTCAAAGTAGGCATACTCTTTCATCTTTAAACAACTTTTTATTTAAGAAGAAATTTCAAATTTCAACCCCCTCCCCACTCTCTAAATCTACCACACCACCAGGTCCTCAGATTTATGTACTTATAGTATGCCTTAAGATATTCCTTATCTCATTTCTCATTATCACTCCTTGTTTTGTATAAATTGCTGTTATGTTGAGCTTTCTTTCTCCTTTTTATTAAGGCAGTTATCCATTTACCAGTTTTATCTGAATTATCATAGGAAAATTTATTTTCACTATAAAAATAATTGGCTTTCTTAACTGCAATTTTATTCAGTAGTGCCTAAATTTATAACAGTTCTCCATAAGGTTTTTACTGTGGGGAATTTAACTTCTTTTTATTTAAAATCTTTTTGGAGCAGTCCAATCTTCTTTACCTTTGGCATTTCTAAATTCTTAGTAAATGACCAGTAATCCATCTGTTGCTAGATGCTTTAGAAGCCTCCCATTAGCTATGATGTGATGCAATGTTATGCTAAATTAAAATTTATATATTCTTTGATTTTCTTTTTAATGGCTATTAGAAAACTTTTATCTTTGAGTAATGGATTATTGAATATCCAACATGACATCTTTTTATTTTTCTCTGTTCCTATTATCTGTATTAATTCACTTCTACATGATCAGATGAAAGGAAATTTTGTATCTGAATTTCTAATGGGCTTTGAAATACATTGGTTTTTTGCATGCTCAAATATATATTCAGCATAAAGAAGACCTGTGATTCCAAAAGCATGTTACCTGTATTCCCATGTTTCAAAATTTTACTGGAATCTATGGGCAATATTTAAATAGTATGTAATATGGTGACCTGGTTTACAATACAGAAACACGAGACAGAATTTATGGTTTTCTTCTTTAAAACACCAATTCTGAATAATGACAAATTAAAATGATTTTCTTACTCAAAACCCACATTACCTTCTGTGTTTATTTTCTTTTTAAAAACTAATCTCAACTATAATAAATCCACATATAATAGGATTGTCTTAAAGGGAAACTTAATTAAATCAGAAGGTAAAAGGAAATCTGTCTTTCTAGAATCAGAGCATATATATTCCATAATACATTTCCTTCTAGATCAGTGGTCTGTGAATCCTTGTTCCATATTCAGGGTGGTCTCCTGAGTGTCCTGTGAACTAATGCCATGTGGTGGTAATATTTATACTTTGACAACATCTGTATTTGGTCTCTGGCATAAATTAGTAATGCATTCTTTGGCCTCATCAAAAGTAACTTCAGAGTTCTTATTAATCTCAGTGACATTTATCTGACAGTGGAAATTGGCAGAAGATACTAAATAAAATAGTTGGTTTCATGGATTTTTTAAAAAATATTTTAATGCGGTAGAGCATACATGACAGGAAATCTGCCATTTTAACCATTTTTACACGAATTATGTGGCATTAATTATATTCACTGTGTCATACAACCATCACCACCGTCTGTTTCCAAAATTCTTTCATCTCTCCAAACAGTAACTTTGTACCTATTAAGCAATAATTTAGCAGTGCCCCCTTTCTTCAGTCCCTGGTAATCTCTAATCTACTTTCTTTCTGTCTCTATAAATTTGCCTATCTTAGATATTTTATATAAGTGCAATCATACAATGTTTTCCTTTTTGTGTTTGGATTATTTCCTTTAGCATCATGTTTTCAAGTTTCATCTATGTCGCAGCCTGTGTTAGAATATCATTCATTCTTATGGCTGAATAGTATTCCAGTGAATGGATACCACAATTTGTTTATCTATTCATCTGTCAATGGACGCTTGAATTGTTTCCATCTTTTGACTTTTGTGAATAGTGCCGTAATGAACAGTAGCATACAAGTATCTACTTGAATCCCTGTTTTTAGGGATTCTTTTCGGGCATATACTTAAGAATTAAATTGTGGGGTCATGTGGTAATTCTGTTTAACTTTTTGAGGAACACTTGCACTGTTTTCCACAGTGACTGCATCATTGTACATTCCCACCAGCAATGTACAGAGGTTCAATTTCTCTGCATCCTTGCCAATCCATATTTTCTGTTTGACTATCCATTTGTTCATTAATTTACTTATAGCCAACCTATTAAGTTTGATGTCGTATCTCATTGTGATCTTGATTCACATTTCCCTAATGACTAATGATGTTGGACATCTTTTAATGTGTTTATTGGTCATTTGTGTATTGTCTCTGGAGGAATGTCCATTCAAGTCATTTGCCCATTTTAAAATTGGTTTGTTTGACTTTTTGTTGTTGAGTTGTAGGAGTTTCGTATATATTCTATAGATATTAAACCTCTATCCTATATGTGATTTTGAAATGTTTTCTCCCATTCTGTAGTTTGTCTTTTTCTCTCTGGATAGTGTCCTTTAATGCATGGAAATTTTTTATTTTAATAAAGTCCAGTTTATCTCTCTTTGTTGTTGTTATTGCCTGTGTTTTTGGTGTCATATATAAGAAACTATCCCCAAATCTAAACATGAAGATTTGACCCTATGTTTTCTTCTAAGAGTTTCGTACTTTTGGCTCTTAGATTTGCTCTATGATCCATTTTAGTTAATTTTTGTATATGGTCTAAGGGGCTTCATGGATTTTTTTAAACTAATAAAAAGTAGATTTTAAAAATGTTTTTGAAAAAGGGAACCCTTGTACACTTTTGGTGGGAATGTAAATTGGAAGAGCCCCTAAAGAAAATAGTATGGTGGTTCCTGAAAAAATGAAAAATAGAACTACTATATGATCCACCAATTCCACTTCTGATTATATATTTAAAGGAAATGAAATCACTATCTTTTTTTTCAAACAATATTTTTTTAAAAAGATTTTATTTATTTATTTGAGAGAAAAAGAGAGCACACAAGCCAAAAGGAAAGGCAGAAGGAGTGGGAGAAGCAGATTCTCCACTGAGCAGGGAGCCCAATGCAGGGCTCAATCCAAGACCTTGGGATCATGACCCGAGCCAAAGGCAGATGCTTAACTGACTGAGCCACCCAGGTGCCCCTGAAATCACCATTTTGAAGAGGTATCTGCACTCTCATATCCATTGCAGCATTATTCACAATATCTAAGACATGGAAACAACCTAAGCATCTGTTGATAGATAAATGGATGAAGAAACACACACACACACACACACACACACACACAGAGGAATATTATTCAGCCACAAAAGAGAAGGAAATATTTCCTTTTGCAACTATATGGATGGACCTTAGGGGCATTATGCTAAGTGAAAAAAGACAAAGACAAATACTATATGTTCTCTTATATGTGGAATCTAAAAATGCTGAACTCCTAGAAATAGAGAGCAGAATGGTGATTGTCAGGGATTGGGGTGTGGCGGAAATGGGGAGATGTTGGTCGGAGGGTACAAACTTCCAACTTCTAATTAGAAGGTACATAAGTTCTGGAGATCTAATGTACAGCATGATGACTACAGTTAGCAAAGAATAGTTATAGTTGACTATATTATATACTTGGAAGTTGTTAAGAGGAAATCTTAAATGTTCTCACCACACAAAAAACAAATGGTAAGTATGTGAGGTGATGAGGTGATGGGGTATTAACTAACCTTATTGTGGTAAACTTATTTCATGATACATTTAACCCTTGAGCAACTCAGGGGTTGGGTCACTGACCCCATGTGCAGTTGAAAACCTGCGTATGACTTTTGATTATCCCCAAACTATTGTATTAATAACCTCCTGCTGACCAGGAGCCTTACCAATGACACAAACAATTGAGTAACACATAGTTTGTATGCTATATGTATTTTTTAAAAAGACTATTTATTCATGAGAGACACAAAGAGAGAGGCAGAGACACAGGCAGAGGGAGAAGCAGACTCCTTGTAGGGAGTCTGATGTGGGACTCGATTCCTGGACTCTGGGATCACACCCTGAGCCAAAGGCAGACACTCAACCACTGAGCCATCCAGGCGTCCCTGCTATATGTATTATATATTGAATAAAATAAACCAGTATTGAGAGATAGTTTTAGGCAAAACCCACTCATCTTGTGTCATAGTCATCTATTGCATGAAATTTAACTAGTGTGAAAATTTAAAGTGAGAACTGTGGCTAATGGACGAAGAATTTAAAAAATAAGTTATTATTTAGGAGGAAAAGTACAGGGAGAGGTCTTATATAACTATACATGTTATTTAGCTGAGATGCTTTGGAGGTTCTTATCATTCCTTAAATATCATCCTTTGGCTTGTCAGGAAACCAAACATTAGACACATTTTCTTCTCATTAAAATAATACAACCCTTGATAGAAATAAATCTTAAAAATATATTATCATACGGGATGCTTGGGTGGCTCAGCGGTTGAGCATCTGCCTTTAGCTCTGGGTGTGATCCCAGGGTTCTGGGATTGAGTCCCATATCGGGCTCCCTGCAGGAAGCCTGCTTCTCCCTCTGTCTATGTCTCTGCCTCTCTCTCTCTGTGTCTCTTATGAATAAATAAATAAAATCTAAAAATATATATATATATTATCATAGAATTATTAAAACAAACTGAGTCATTTTCAGTCACTCCAAGAAAACGTGTGTCTAATCTTTTAGAAAACCATTGATATGCATATAAATTATCAATGTTTGTATGGGGTGGGGAAACTAGATCTTGTACCCTAAATCTTTAGCCGCCTCAACGCATTTAACATTCTTCTCAATAAAACCACTATCATGATCATCCTGGTTTTGCATATTTGCCTCACATTGTCTCAGTACCAAAGTTGAGGCAGGGTTGGAATTCTTCCAAGAAAGGTTACTAAAACAGTTTTTGATTCTGGCTGCACATTAGAATCACCTGGAGTGTTAAATACACACACACATATGTATGTATATGCATATATATAAATATATATAATCATTTTTGTGAATGTATTGATTAAATATGCATCTTACATATGCTGATCATATATATATATAGGTTATATATATACACATACTGATTATATATACAAATAATGCATATTCAGAGATCATATATATAGTGATTTTATATTTACATATATATGTGTATATGTATAAACACACACACACACTTTAAATAGATAGGGATAGATACTGAATATATCATGCTTGGGCCCCATCTTCAGAAATTCTGATTAAATTCATTCAAGTGCTGCTCAGAGGAGAGGTAGTTTTAAAAGCTCCCCAGGTGATTCTAATGTGCATCCAGGGTTGCGAACCATTGTGCCAGATAAAAGATAACAAGAAACAAATAGTAATGATAAATATTAAGAGACTCTGAAGCCACATATCTGGTGTTTAAAACATGGCCTGCTCTTTGGAACTTGCAGACCTGCTCTAACTCTTTCTCAAGGTGTCAATTATCATTCTAGCATATACCAGAAGAAACCCATACCTAGAAATGCTCCCTCTTTAAAATCTTGGGTAGGAGAACAGGATTCACCTCCAAACATCCACTTTCTGGTCTAAGGATCCGCCTTTTCCCTAATGATTGACACTGGAATGTTTAACAGAGGAGAACTAATCAAAACCATTACTCATCCAGAAAAATCATTATCTGTAGCTTTATTTCTTACCTGTCCTGTAAAGGCCTTCAATCTGTAGGCTCAAGCCAACATTATTTCTGAACTGAACCTATGCAAGCTTGGTGATGTATTTGGAAGTCTATGCTCACCCATGGCTAGGACTTAGAGTGAGTTTTACTGACATCATTTAAGTACCATTCTTTTTCTGTCAATCTGCATGCCCTAAGTACACCATCAGCCCAAGTGTGGCTTTTTGTATACTGGGATTCAGTTGGTGGGCATCTCTTTAGAGTACCAATTCTGGCTCTTGGAGTTGGTTAGTTCCCAGAGCCCCAGCCTACTATATTCCTGACTGGATGGAAAGTCATCCATTCCCTTCGCTGCTTGCTCAAAGTAGAGGTCCCAGGACACCACAACACTGAACCTGCCTGGACCAATTTAGCTCTCCACACATTAGTCCAAATTATTTCATGAGACTTCTTAGTAAAGTGTTTGACTTTCTGCCCCTTTAACAAGCAATAAATCCTCCCTGGGCCAACAGGTTCTGGAATACCAGAACATGAATGATTCTTTCTGCACATGCTCAGGAAGGGCAAATTCTGGAATGAATAGGATTCCTCTGGTTTGGCAGATGGAGGCTCAACGATATTAATTTAAGGGTGGAAGGATAGTACTGTACACTAAGCTGGTGACTACTAGATGAATTCTGCATGTCACATCTATAACTGTTTGGAAGAAACGTAAACTGTCACTGGTATTAGTGGTAGGGGACTGGAGTCACGGAACATTGAACATCCAGGGAAGGTGAAGGGAAACAAGAACTTCCTGAAACAGAAGTACAAGTCAGCATTGAACTTGGCCATCTTCTGTTTCTAATCAAGGGTAGGGAACTCATGTTGGGGAGGTAGAGGCAGGTAGCAGAAAGAAGCCTCAGAATTATGTCTACAGTGAGAGATAAACTTGAGTGAGAAGAAGGAGCTGATTACTGATCTTGCTTTTGGTGAGACTGACTGTGAGGCCTTAGTCAAGGTCTCCTGCAACTATTTTTGTCTGCATGAATCATGGGTGCAAGGTTGAGTAGATAGCCTATATATGTCCGTACATAAGGGCTACATTAACAGATATGAAGTAAGTGGGCACGCACTTCCCAATTGTAGCTGTGACTTTCCACAGGTGAGTTCACTTGGATACACCTCTTTCTTTTATAACTAAGAGCATTCTTTAAAAAGATCGAAAACCAGGGCACCCGCGTGGCTCTGTTGGTTAGGTATCTGACTTTTGAGTTCTGCTCAGGTCATGGTCTCAAGGTTGTGAGATTGAGCTCCATGCAGAGTGTGGATCCTGCTTAAGATTCTCTCTACCCCCGCCCCCTCCACCCCTCTCCTCCTCTCTTAAAAAAAAAAAAAAAGAAAAAGAGGAAAACCACATGCATTAAGGCCAAGCACTGTCATCACATAAAAGGCATTAAGGTGCATGTTCTGTCAGGATCAATGGGAGAAAAGAGCCACTGTGGGTGACTTTGTAAGGCAGTTACACTTACCTCTGGGGGACCTGGTGGGGCTATTGATGATGTTGGGCCCAAAGTTATTGTAAACAGGTGTTACAAGTCACTATAAATAGGTTAACCAGACCATCAGGAAGGCAAGATGGACACGGATAAGAACAAGGGCAATCTGAGATCTGTAAGGATGGATGGAAACCTATTTCTGTCTCTAACTCCAGCCTTTGGTGCTATGTGTATCCTGCGGGGGGGAAGCTAGTGCCTTCTACCACTGACCGAGGTGTGCTGCTCTGAGAGAGAATAGTCTGGGACGCTGAGGGAAGACAATTGGTGGGAGTGGGAGGACCTACCGGCGGTGCTGCCCCGTGATGGTCAGTGACAGCCTATAAGAGCTGCCACCAGCTCCAGCACCTTGCACTGACCTCCAGAGTGTAAAATAGTATAGCTGCTGCTTCACTTCTGCCTCCCAAATTCCACACTGAAGTTCTCCAGTGGTAAATGCTAGTCTGGAGTTGTGTCCTTCTTCTTCATAGTTGTTCCTATTCCCTCCATTCTCCCACTACTATAGGTCACGTTGAGGCACTTTTCCCGACTTAGGTCTCTTTCCTCTTTAATTCATGGACTGTGACAAGCACCCGACCTGTACTCCACTTTCAATGACTGTCCCTTGTCATGTTCTTCATTGCCTGAATCCCTATTTTGTTAACCTGCTTTGCCATTCAGAACCCTCTGAATGGCAGAGGACCATTCAGAACCCTCTGAATGGCAGAGGTCCCCAAAAATGGGGACCATGATTTTACTAGACTTCCCAGGGACTTGTATATTTTCTCTGAAGCTCAGCCCACAATTCCTACCTGCACTTCTTTTTTCTGAGAGAAGAGCATACATTCCTGTCTTATTGACCTCAGGCACGGCTTTGTGACTTGCTTTGACCAATAAAATGGTGGAGGGAGGGTAGTTGTTGAGCAGGGCACCTTGCACCAGTTACCAGTCCCAGGGAGTGGAGCACCATGCACTGGTTATCAATCCCAGGGGAGGATTCTAAATGCCTCTGCCCACTGCATGTTGGTATCAGAACTGCTAAGGAAAACACAACAAAGTCAAACACCGGATGGAAAAATGCTTTACTTACATAAAGAAGAGACAAGCAAGATCATTTTGAATAGTGGATACTGGTCCCCTACAGCCAGCAGGTCTCTCCCACAGCCAAGGCAGGGCAATTCACCTAGGCATAGCCCTCTTATGCTACAGTGGAAGACCTTCAATCCTCTTCCCCTGGAGGATAAAGATAGTGGTGAGGTTGGTACCATTTGAAACATACACTTTAAGCAGAACAAAAGAATGGCATTGAGTATGAAACAAGGAAAAATATTCCCACACAAGGTGATGAATCCAGAATAGGCTTTGTGGGCTCCTTCTCTCTTGGTAAGGAAGTGTTACAGTCCAAGCAGAGGCCTTGTGTGATTCAGTGGGGGTCAAAAGACTGCACACATGAGACTCTTTCCCAATAGCAGTGATGTTTGACATGGGCATTTGTGAACAGTAAGAGGTTTACGTGTTCTTTGTTATCCGCCACAATGCCAGCAATCTTCTGGATAGAGGCTGCTCCATCAGCTTGGGTCACAGAGTGAGGACAACATGCAGCAGAGCATAGTAGTCCCCTGATGAACATGAAATATGAGCAAGGTATACCTTTGTCAATTAATCCATTGAGATGGATTGGAAGTGGGCAAATTTGAGAGCTATGCCTTCAGTGGACAGAACATGGTGATGGATTGGTCATGAGGTAGAGAAAGGTACCATGAATGGTTTCCAAGTCATGTTTTGCATGACTGGATAGGTGCTGGTGGAATTCACTGTGATCATAGTTGTTGCAGAGGATGCAGGGGTTTGCGAATCATCAGTGTTGAGGTCTGCTGAAAGCCACCAACTGTAAAAGCAGATGAGCCAGGAGCTCTGAATCAACACGAACAAGACTTGACAGTCTGGAAACTCCACATACCCAGTACAATGGCAGTGGACTAATTGCAGGAAATGGGGAAGGCAGACAGGGGAAGCTTGATCCTGGGTAGGTATGGTCTAAGGCAGTTGTGTTGGTTCAAGCAGACCATTGGGGTATAACACAGGATCTCTCTCCTGTGACCAGGTGAGCCTGGAAATAGCAGTTTGGGTTTAGGCAAAACGTTCCCAGTCTGCAGCTAGGAACACAGCAGATGGAAAGGGCTGTGGCCTGAAATTCAGAGACAACGTACAAATCCCTGGATATTTGGTAAATTCATGGCCCCCTGTCTTTGTGGTTCTGAGTGGCAAAGCAGGATAAAAAAACAGGGATTTAGGCAACAAGGAATATGACACCACTGCTATCTTTTTTCACATGAAGCTTGAGTGATCTTTTTAGAATGGAATGGATCGTATCACTCACCCGCTTAAAATATATCAATGAATTCTCTTTACTCTAAGCTTAAAGACAACCTCCATACCTGGCCTACAGCACCTTTTGTGGTCTATCCTTTGCCTGCCTTTCCAGTCTCATCCTATACCATGTTCCCTTCATGCTTCGAACTATAGCCACAGTGAAGTTTGTTTATTCCTTCAAATTCCCCATATTCCCATAGGGCTCTGCATGTAATATCTCTGTGCTTGAGATGTTCTTCTTTTTTCTGCTTCATCTGGTCAGCTTCTACTCAACCTTTAGCTTTAACCTCAGTTTTTATTTCCCCTAAGGAAACTTCTCTTTTTGCTCTAATAGGTCAAGTTCCTTTATTATATATTCCCATGGGCCTTATCAAAGCTACACTTTTATTTGTAGTTATTTAACTAATATCTGTCTCCCTACAATACTTTATGATCTAAGACAAGAGTCAAATTTTTTTTTTTCTGGAAAGGGCCATATAGCAAATATTTTAGACTTTGTGGGCAAAAAGTCTGTGTCACAACTACCCAACCCTGCTATTGTAGGGCAAAGGCCACGGACAAAATGTAAGCAAATGAATGTGGCTATGTTTCAATAAAACTATTTACAAAAATAGGTGGTGGGCTATATTTTGCCCATGATTGAGACTTGCTGACCTCTAATATAGGACATTAGGCATTGTCTGTTTTGCTTACCATTTTATCCTAGGTCCCTAGCACATTGCTTTGTACACAGCAGGTACCAATAAATAGTTACTGAATGAATGAATGCTGAATGAATTCTATTCATTGCCATACAAACAGATTTTGGCCATTCTGTCTTTTCCATAGTCCATCAAGCCATATTTATGTCCTATCAACGAATACCTACTTCAAATCCAAATTAGATTTTGCTTCTCAAGACTCTTCTTTTTAAAAACTTTTTTCATAAAGCTTCCCATAAATTATTTGAGTTTCTAGTGCTGGGGTTATAAACTCTAATAGAAGTAACTTTTTATACCAGTAAGGTGACCAAACATACTTAAAATAGGACTTTACAACTTAACAAGCTCTTTCTCAAGTTTGGCACTTTGGGCCAAAGTCCCTTGAGTCCTGCTTCTGTCTGAGAAGTGAGAGAGGGGAAAAATAGTGAGAACCAAACACAAACAATAAGTTAGCAAATTATTCTACTGTATATGTGTCAAGAAGAATGCCTTATTCTGGCACTTGTCAGATGTGGCCTCATGATGCAGAGGTTGAAGATGACATCTCTGAGAAGACAATATCTAAGGTAACTTCTTAAAAAAAATCCACATATTGCTTACAGTTGGTTTAGGATAACACCAAGAACTTACTTTAGTTCTCCCCACCCCCCAACTTTCATTATGAAACATTTTAAACATAAAGGAAGTTTGAATAAAACAATTCAAGGAACATCTGAATGAATACTTACCATTTAGATTAAACAATTGCTAACATTTGGCTATACTTGCTTTATCTTCTCTTTACATATTTTCTGATTCAATTGGAAGTAAGTTACAGACATCAAGCATTCTGTCTTAAATAATTCATGTGCATCTTTTAAGAGTAGGGGCATTCTACTACATAACCATTATACCATTAGCAATACTTCCTACTATGATCTAATATCCAGGCCATATTCAAATTCTCCAATTATCCCCCAAACTGTCTTTTATAGCTGTATTTTTTAAAAACATGATCCAATCCATTTGACTGGTAAGCAAATCTGACCCCTTAAAGCAAAATAGGAATTCTTGAATATAAAATATATAAAAAGCCCAAAGCAGAGAAATCAGGTACAAAACCACAGGGCATATTTTGGGACTAGCAGAGCAATATTCTGTGACCCAATGGCACACAGAATTGTTGGGAAATGACTTAGAAGGAGTATAAAGAACCAGATCATGAATGATCTTGAATATTACTCAGAGGAGCTTTGAATTCATTCTTCTGTTGAGGTGGGTTTTATCATCCAATAAAATTTGACAATGTGAGGACTGAATACTCACCTGTAGGAGCAATCTCACCAGCATGATATTCACTAGCACTAAGTCTCCTTTTCACCCAGCTTCTTTCACTACAGCATTTTAGATTGTTATGTTTTTAAAGTAGCCCTTTCCAACTATTGGTTTATAGTTGACCAGGTCCAAGTCTTTTTCACAGGATAGGGGTTTAGCTCATTGTCAAAGGAACAGCTGAGCATATTCTTCCACCAAGGGATGGATTTGCCTCCTCAAAGAGCACTCTGTGAATCCCAGGCAGCTAAAGGCCACTGGGGAACTTGGTTCCTTACTCTATCCTTGGAAGCCTATTGTAGGCGTCATCATCATGGCTTCTCTAAGGCTGGAACCTACCCTGTGCTGGTCATTTAAATGGATGGTGTTCATCTTTTCTGATGTAAAAGTGGATGTTCTTTGAACTAGTTACAATTAGATTACCATTGATGTGGAAACCACATAGAATTCAGCATCTTTTTATTTATAGTTGAGGACTTAAAGGCCAAGAGATGGTAAATTACTTGTCTAGGGTCACAGTACAAGACAGCACTGACTAATTCTCCTTCAGCAGGCATGCGGCTATGTGTCAGTCACTGAGTTCTGTGCTTTATGTAGAGTGTCTCTTTGATGGAATTACCTAATGAACTCACCTGGCATCACATGTGCAGGGAAACTGGTAGTTGCTTTATTTCTCTGTATCTACATTGATCTTCTGCATGGTCCACCAGCCCTTGAAGAGCTGTGACAATGTCCACTCACTAATGACTATTTCAGTCTTTCTCAGGTTCAGCCATTTCCTTTCAGTTTAATCACTCAGGAAATTCAAGGCATAACTTCTAATTATAATTTCTTTGAGTAAAAGCTTAGACTCTTCTTGGATTTCCTTTTTCTTCCTCTCTTCTCCCATGAATGGCTTCTGGACATCTGGGTGAGCGCAAGAAAAAGGACCCTTGGGTCTACACAGTCTGAGGTTGGGTTTCTCAGAAGCAGAACTTGAGATGAGGATTCTTTAAACAAATGTTCCTGAGTGGTGTCTGCAGAGAGTACTTAGGAGGTTTCCAGGGTGCTGGTGACAGAAAAGTCCTTTCTACTGATCTGGGTGGTATTTCACTGATGTGTTGTTCATCATTAGAAAATTTACCAAGTTGTACACCTATTTGTGCACTTTTATGTATGTATGCTATATTTTAAAAATTCTATCTATATATTTTTTCTGGGTATGGATATAGAAATAAGTAATTTATCGATATAGGGAATATGGATATGGATCCTATGGGTATAGTATACAGATATAGGAGCATCCAATATTTTAAAAATTTTGTGCTACAATGATATCTTTTAAAAAAAATAATAGCTTTGAGGGCACCTGGGTGGCTCAGTGGTTGAGCGTCTGCCTTTGGCTCAGGTTGCGATATTGGAGTCCTGGGATGGAGTCCCACATCAGGTTGTCCACAGGGAGCCTGCTTCTCCTCTGCCTATGTCTCTGCCTCTCTGTCTCTCATGAATAAATAAATTTTTAAAATCTTTAAAAAAATAATAGTTTTGTTGACATATAATTCATATACATAAAATTTACTCTTAATGTATACAATTCACTGGCTTTTAGTACATTCATAGTTGTTTAACCATTAGCATTATTTAATATCATAATCCCCTCCTTCATCCCTCCTTCATACCCTCCTTCATCCAGTCCTAGCAATCACTAATTCACTTTCTGTCTCTATGGATTTGCCTGTTTTTGACATAAACATAATCTTACAACACGTAGTCATTTGTGACAGGCATCTTTCACTTAGGGTAATGTTTTCAAGATTCATCCACGTTATAGCATGCATTAGGAGGTTATTCTTTTTTATTGCTTAATGATATTCCATTATACACATATAATACATTTCATTTATCTATTCATTAGTTGATGGACACTTGGGTTGTTTCTGGTTTTTGGCTATTATGAATAATGCTGCTATGAACGTTCATGTACAGGTTTTTATGTGGATATCTATTTATACTTAACCAAATAGAAACTTAAACACATTAGAAGACAGTCTTCCCATTGATCTTTTAGATCAAAAAGGAAAATCAAGACAGTAATTACAGAATATTTAGAAATACATGACTATAATATTAGTGTTATATTGAAACTCACAATGTAACATCAAAACTGTACTCAGAGGAAAATTCATAGACTTAAATGCAATACTGAAAAGGATAAAAATAAATGTATTAAGCATTCATCTCAGGAAACTCAAAATAAATAAGAGCAACTATAACAAACAGGAAAAACCAATAAGAGAGGAGAAGGAAGAGCCAGTCAAGTAATGATAACATTTCAGGCAAAGGCAGGTGGCTGGTAGCTTCAACCTGACCCTGCAGGAAAATTCTGTAGTCTTAAATTATTTCTCAAAGTAGTGACAACTTAAGGACCTAAGGTGAAGAGACTGGGCTTTCCTATTACCTTTATACATCCTCCTCCCCCAGCAGTCATTGTCTAAGGTCTACTCCCATCACGCTTCTAGCTCTAGGTAGCTCTGCTTCAGTAGCCTGATGGCTACTACCTCCAAAGAGTGTCAGGTGCAGGCATTAGAGGCCAAAGCACACTTGGAGTGTATGTGTGAGTGGGGGTTGGTGAACACAGAACCCGTAAAGAGATCCAAGAGGGTCTGGGCAGAGCACTGACAGTGTCCACTTCATGATGTCTTCTAGCTCATCCATCTGGTCTTTGTAGAACTGTCATTTGTCTACATGATTGCATCTTACCATGTAGACCAAGAGAATAGACTAAATTACACAAACAGATAGAAGGATAGCATATGTAACTGAGAGTACAGTTTCCTGGGTTTGTCAGGACCTGAAAGTCTCCCACACATGACCATCCACTGTATAACCTATGCATCTGTAGGCATACCTACTTATTTGGCTTTACTGTGGTTACACAGGCACACCCTCCCCTAGTCATGGCTTAGGCCACTTACCACATGGTCTCTGCTACATGGTGACCTTGTCCCTTACCATGGTAAATTCCAGAAAGCCCTTTGGCTCTCATCTCAGCTTCTTTTCTATCCTACTGGGGCCATGGGAGAACTTTGAGGTTCTCTCCACACCTTAGACTCAGAAAAAATTAACCCCAACTCTTACTCTGCCTAACCATGCTCTTGTTTGACTTTAATGGGGCTGTCCCTGTGAGGCAGTGTTTTCCCCTACCTTAACATTGCTTTTGGAAAAAATCCCCCTGGTCTTCATTTCCTTCAACTCTCAAACATGCTACTTGCAGAAGAAATATCTCCTTCCTCTTTTGTTTTTCACTTCCCTAAATCCCTTTCTATAAGAAGCAGCAAGTGTTGGGTTCTTCATTTCCTGTACGTAATATCCTCTTTACATAGGGCATCCTCTTTACCCCATGGCCTTGGCTAAATGTGGATGGGATACTTACTTTCACAGTAAAAGGCACTCTGAGACTCTATGTGGAGTCAGCTTCTCTTTTGATAAGTTAAAATGGGAGATAAGGGAATTTAGATATTTATTTCTATTGTTTTGATAAGGCCCAGCTTTTAAGTTTAACTGCATATTTGAAAATTCTGTTTTCCAAGTCAGAGGCCAAACTATTGCTTTTTCTTTGCATTCCTGTTTGACAGTCCCAAATCCCCCCAAGGCAGATGGATGCCTCAGGCTACCTAGAGAGAGAGCTGTCTCTAGCAGAAAGTGTAGAGAAAAACACGTTAATGTTATTATTAGAGCAGTACCGTTCTGACCCAATATTCTGACTCACAACTTGAAGGTTGGTATCAGGTTTTAGATTCCACCTAAAAATACTATCTGGTTAGAAGACAAAGTGCCTGAGGCCAATATCTGCTCCTATCAGCAAGTCACTGACACATGTGCAATCTACCTTTTCAATATTCCACTCAGGGTGTGGTGCCCCAAATTGTAAAAACATGCAGATGATCTCAAAAGTTATCATTCCTCACAGTAGACTCTTATTTTTTCATGATAGACTCTAATTTCAGAGAATAGTAGAACTTCCTCATTAGTGGGCTCTTTAGTCCCCAAACCATAGTCTTGTATTGATTTTTCCTTTTGCCTCAGACTCTGATAGGGCTTTACATGGTACTGTAGCCTCACCAGTGTTTCATTAGATTTTGGCATTTTGTTCATTATAGATATTTTCTGAATTAATTTTGACTTTTAAAAATTATACATTAAAACATTACATATCTTTTATTTTTAAAGATTTTATTTATTCATTCATGAGAGACACACAGAGAGAGGCAGAGACATAGACAGAGGGAGACGCAGAGGGAGCCCAATGCGGGACTTGATCTCAGGACCCCGGGATCACTACCTGAGCCAAAAGCAGATCCTCAACTACTGAGCCACCCAGGCATTCCTAAAATATTACATATTTTGATTCTGAGTTTACTTCCTTAAACTTTGCTCTTAGGGCAAGAGCCTCACTTCACCCCAGTTCCAGCCCTCAAGTACTCAAGCTCCAACTCCACAAAGCCTTCTCTCATGTCACTAAAACCATTCAATATTTTCTTTGATTTTTATATCTCACTTTTATTACTATTCTCATGACCTTAACACTAGAATCATCTCAACACTAGAATCATCTATGTCTTTTATCCACTCTTTCCTTCAGCTGTAAGCCACTTGAGGTTGGAATCCTGTGATTCACCTTTGCCTTCTTTTAACCTCTACAAAAGTATTTCATATAATAAAGGTTTAAGGAGTGAAACACATTCTGTTTCACAAGGAAAGAAAATGTAAATTATGTTCTAGCAAAATTTATATCAAAATGGCTACAGCTTTTTTAAAAAGCAGGGGGGCTTGGATCACTTTTAGGCTATCTTGGAAAATTACTTGTATTGAATACCTTATTCTTGTAGAATGCAGTATAAGTGAATTATCACTGTATTTCACTAAATTTCTGTCCCCTTACTATGCTATGACTGATAGTATTCAAAATGGTGGTAGAGAAATACACTGAGGAGAAGAGGGATAAAAACCTGAAATTAAATGTTTGCCCTTGATAATCTACAAAAAAGATAATCCACATGCAGACATCCAGGAGTTGATGGCACAATTTATCTTTAAGCAATTTGATACAATGTTGCCACAGGACATGACACAGTAATTTATTTCTAAAACGTTAGATTCTGTTAGTATTTTCAGATCAAACTTTGTTTTCTTCTTGACATAATTGATTACTGCTTTCATTGGGATTTATTTTAAAGTAATTCTGAACTGAAAAACTGCAAGGAAAGTAGAAACTGCACATTTCTCTATTAGGGCAGCTGTGTCTAGAACAGCACAGCAGAATTCTTTTTTTTGCTATTTGATTTCTCTATCTCTTTATTGCTCTATTCATTGTAGAAAGAACTGTAGGTCACACATCAGTCTTTTGAATGAAGATTACTTAGACACACAGACTGAAAACATCCCATCAGCAGCAGCAGTGATTTCTTACATGAAACCCAGAAATTTGAGGATACTGTGAATGAATTATTCCTTTTTAGGATACTTTAGGATACTTCCACCACACAGCCAAGTCCTTTGTTGCCTTTCCCCACATACATCAGTTAGCTATTGCTGTATAACAAACAACTTCACATTTTAGTAGCTTTAAATATAATAATATATCATTTCTTATGAATTTATGGGTTATAGGGAGGTTCTGTTGATCTGGAACAGAGCTTGGCTAGTCTTGAGTAGCTCACTCCTAAGTCTGTGGTCAGCTGGTGGGTCAGTGAGGGTTAGCTGGTCTAGGACTCCCCAAGATGGGAGCTTATCTTTGTCCCACAGGGTATATAATTCTGTAGAAGGCAATATTGGGCTTGTTATCATGGCAATGGTGTGGTTTCAAGACAAAGAGAACTAAAACATGCAATTTTCTTCATATTAGGCTCAATACTCTCATACTGTTACTTCAGCTGCATTCTGTTGGCCAAAGCAAGACAAAAGACAGTCTCAACATTTCTAGGAGGAGCTTTAATGTCATGCTGCATGGGGTATGGATACAGGGAAGGGAATAATTGAGGTGGGCCATTTTTAGAATCAATCTGCCATGCAATATGAGATGTTTTCCTAAAATTCTGTGTAACTTATTTTCCAAAATATTTGAGATACATTTCAGAATCAATAGAGTTATGCAAAATTTTTTACATAATAGATAAAAACTCAAGATTAAGTGTGGCCTATAGAATTCTAAAATGGCCCCCAAGATTCTTGCTCTTTGGGGTACATGCACTCTATAATCCTTTCCCTTTGAGTATGAGCAGGATCTGTGGATATAATGGGACAGTTATTCCCTCAATTAAGTTATTTTATACGGCAAAAGTGGCTTCTTGGTTATATGGTATTTTCTAAGACTCTTTGCAGGCTGGAGACGCTCTCCACTGGCTTTGAAGTAGTAAGCTGCCATGAGGTGAGAGGGTCGGGATCATGTAGCAAGAAACTAGGAGGACCTTCATGGAGCTAAGAAGGCATCTGATTGACAGCCAGCAAGGCAGCGGCAACTTTAATCCTTAATCTACACAAAACTAAATTCTGCTAACAACTATGTGATCTAGAGCTCTCCAGAGGAATGCAGTCTAGCCATCACCTACCTTGCAGCTTCATGAGAAGAACCAGCTAAGCTCTGCACAACTCTTGACCTACAGAAGCAGAGATAGTAAATGTGCATTGCTTTAAGCTACTAAATTTATGGTAATTTGGTATGAAGCAGTAGAAAACTAACATTTCAGGGGGGAAATACAAATCCAAAATCCAATTTTGAAATTCTTAGTTGACCAAAATCAAAGGAAAAATATGAGCTTTTATAACTGTTTTCAAATTTACTCTTGTGCATAGCACATGATTTCTCTTGCAGACTTAAAAGACATGAGCATTGAAATGTTTAACAATTGTATCTCAATACCAATCTGAAGGTAATGTTTCAGGCAGTTGCAGCTGATGTGCTGGGCTTAGGGCTTAGATGCGAGACAAAAGGATGGTTCAATGTATGCAGTGTTCTACACTTGTTGCTGGGTTAGAAAGTCAGATGAGGTTGGTTAAAAGCCCTGGTTTTCAAGCATAACTGCCATAAATGAGATTTTTCCAAGATAGAACCAGCAGTTCATCAGTGGAAAAGCACTGCATATCTCCAAGGCAGAGCAGGGTGAGGGAGGGGACCAGCTTTAATACCTCCTACCTCTCCTGCTAACTTTGACATCCATCAGGTGCAACTGATGAAGAGTCACTGATAGATGGTCAGTGACCTCATAAAAGAAAGAGCACCCTGGCTACGGTCTAGAGAATAGATTAAGGCTGGAGGATGAAGTGGGACAGGGGGAGCCAGTGGAGGAATCACCCAACAACCTTGGTTTGAGATGGTGGTATTCTAAACTAGCATCACGGCCATGAGGATGCAAGTAGGTGGAGAGAAATTTAAGAGGTGTCTGATTAGTGGAAACAGAACGGGAGTGATCAGAGATGCAAAAGGAAAATGACAAGAGAGGAATGACATAGACACAAGGAGGAAAGAATTTCAGAGGTGGCCAATCACATTAGATGCTGGTGGTAGGTGAATTACAATGACAGCTGAGATGTTTCCATCTCAGGGGTGATTTGTGACCTTTCATAATGAAGGCGAGGTGGGGGACAATGGGATCCAGAGTCCTGGTGAAAGTTTAGCTACGCATAGAAGAGAAACATTTTCCTGGAAATGGGTGAGAGAAAGAGGCTAGAAGAAAGGCTGCTTTTTTGTTTTGTTTTGTTTTGTTTGTTTGTCTTGTTAGCAGAGGAGAAGCATGGGAAAAGAAATTTAATGACGTTCTTACAGGATTTTTCCCACTTCATCTGTCAAGCAGAAAGAGAGATTATGAGGGTGAGTGAGGACCTTCCTTCCTTGGGCTAGCCACCAGGAAATGAGAAGCAGAGATGGCCAGTACTGAGTAGGAGAATTTCTGGTCAATGGTAAAGATCAGCTGTGGCTGACAAACGTGTTTTCTGTATCTCCTCACCCACTATTAGTTGAGGGCTGCTTCCAGGAATATTAACTCGGCACTTCTAACTTGCCCCATGTGCTCTGGTAGAGTCTCTCCATAGCCAGGAAAAAATTTTTTGGAGATGGGCGTGCAGGTATTTATTGTAGGCAGCCTTTGGGGGGGTGGTGAGGGTTAATGCTGTGGAGTGATTGGGGCACCAATAGGTGTGGAAAATATCCAAGTCTGGAATACAAAAAGGAAAGGTTACGTGAGAATTCTGGCAGAAAAGTGGCTAATGTGACGTACTATGGGATGTAACCTCGATATAGAAGGGAATAAAATTTGGAAGGGGTTGATAGTGTGGGAGGGAACAGGGGATCTCCCTGGACCTGGATCTCTTAAGGAGGTCAGATCAAGTATAAGAGTAGAGAAATAACCAAGTGAGAAGAACTAGATATTGTGGTTTAAAAAAGTTATATATTAGAGTTGAACTTTTAACAGATGGCCCAGTTATAGGTGAGGACAAGACCACAGCATGATCACAGGAGTGGGTTGCTAAAATAGAGAAGGTGTAGATTATAGGAACTGAAGAAGTTCAGGAGCTGTGTGGCAGGGGTATTGAATGCTCCTCCCCATGGGGATTTATTGGACAATGTAAGATTTGGTCTGGAATGGTAGACTGTGTGATCAGGTGCCATATGTTGGTGATTGTGAAGGAAAGACTAGGGTGTGAGTAGTCTGTAAGCTTCATGAAGGCAAGAGATACCATTTCTCATCATCACCACTGTGTTCCAGTGCCTACCCCAGTGTCTGTGCTGCATGATAAATTACCTCAATTGGCTCAATTAATGGCTTAAAACAACAATAAACATATGTTAGCTCACAGTTTTTGTGGGTTAGATATGAATAGCTTAGCTGGCATTTAGCTGGCAAATTGGTGTTAGTTGCTGGCAGAAAGCTTCAATTTTTGCTATGTGGCCATATACTGAAGCACAGAACATAGGAGGAAAAATAAGTTTGCAGATCTAAGACTAGGGGGTTCAGTTTGGAGCATTTCATTTTAGGGCACCCATGGGACAACTTTGGGATTACCGAGGACAGTTAGATATACGAGTCTGGCAGCCAGAGGAAAAGATGGGATGGAAACAAAAATTTAGTGTTTATCAATACATAGACAGTACTGAAACTATGGAATGAATGTGATGACTGAATGAGAAAGCTCAGGGGAGGTGATGGGATCGTGGGAGAATCCATAGCTTCAATTTGAGAAGACTGTCAGGGAGAAACTGTTCCTGCAATAGAGTCACATTTCCATCATGACAAATTGTCCCAGAGAACATAGAGATATTGGCTAACGAGATAGTAGGGGAAACCAGATGAACTGGGGGAATAAGAACAGAGTCATAAAAGCATATGAGGGCATGAGAGATTTCTGAGTGACAAAGATGATGGATAGAAATATTCACAGGGTATAGAACTTGGCTTAACAGTTTTTCTGCATTGTCCCTTATTAGAATGCCAAGGTTGGCTTCCTATAGGTGTTGGCCCTAAACCTAACCTGGGTTTTTAAGACACAGGGCCTATCAAGCTAAAAATAGAAGAAATGTAAGACCATGATTGGTTTTCAGTATAGTCGAGTGGCAAGTGATGACAAAGTCTGGCATTGTTAGTGTTCTAGCTGACAAGAGTGAGGTCTACCCCTTATCAGAGTCTTTACCTGATCCCAGATGGCCATACCTTGAAGCCATGGAATTTGCATAAGAAGCCACTGTAACACCTGAACCTAGGATCAGAACTCTTCCTACCTCACCTTATTTCCATCATCTTCAGTACTGGTAACCTGACTCTTGTTACCAGCCTGCTGAAACTCACCTTCCTAGGCCTTGTTTTTCTTTGGAAATCTTGCCCAGATGGTTGGGGCCAAGACACTCCCTTGAAGACTCTCAACCTTTGAGGGAATTTCAACCATGATGGCTTGGAGGCCTGAACCATCTCCTGATGAAAGTGTCAACGAGGTCCCTCAGAGCTAGACCTGAGGAGAGCAGCTGTGCATGAGATAACAGTGTGGAGAGATCAAGAACAAGAGGCAAAATCCGGAGGACAGAGACCAGAGACAGACCAGGCTCCATGCATTTGCTTCTACAGATATAGGATCACAGTAAGAACAGACCAGAAAGAAAAATGAGTAATAACCATAATCAATGTTTACTGGGTGTTCACCATGTACCAGATGTTGTACCAAGCTGCCCTACATATTTCATTTCATTTTCACAGGAAAGTTGTGAGGTAGTTCTGTTGTCATCCTCACTGTATAGATAAGGAACTAAGGCTTTGAGAGCTTCAGTAATTGGCTCACGATTATGCAGCCAGCAAGTAGCTGAGTGAGTGACTTCTCACCCAGAGCCTACCTTTCCATCCATTATGCAACTTCCTAAGCTACAGCAGAAAACACTGTTTAAGGGTCTTCTTCACTAACTTTGATGTAGATGTTAGCTGAAGTTCCAGGTGTCTGTGAGAGGCTTCATGACATCTTTTCTATTTCCATTCCTTGGCTTATGGCTCCAAATAGAACTTCAGGGAAAACCCTGAAGTTCTATGGGGCTGGTTCTAGGGGGGTACATAAGTTAAGAAGATATTGGGCTTAAAGGGACAGAAACCCAACTTTAACTCACATTTTATTATAAGGATACAGGGGATTTCAAGGATCCCAAAGACTGGCATGTGGGGCTAGAATTCAGAAACTACTGGAAACAGCCTTTGAAAATCTCTAGGATAATTTGCTTCAACGTGGATGGAACTGGAGGGTATTATGCTGAGTGAAATAAGTCAATTGGAGAAGGACAAACTTTAAATGGCCTCATTCATTTGGGGAATATAAATAATAGTGAAAGGGAATAGAGGGGAAGGGAGAAGAAATGGGTAGGAAATATCAGAAAGGGAGATGAACATAAAGACTCCTAACTCTGGGAAATGAACTAGGGGTGGTGGAAGGGGAAGAGGGCGGGGGGTGGGGGTGACTGGGTGGCGGGCACTGAGGGGGGCACTTGACGGGATGAGCACTGGGTGTTATTCTGTATGTTGGCAAATTGAACACCAATAAAAAATAAATTTATTATTTAAAAAAAAGAAAGAAAATCTCTGGGAATATCATCTCTATTTTTCAGGCTCATTCTCTCTCTCTCCATCTCTCCCTATATCTCTCTTTCTCTCTTCTACCTCTCTAGACAGATTCTCCACCCTCCCCCCCAACTTCTTTAATTATGTGATGGGAACTGTGATCTTGAACCTTCATAGTTCTGGAACTTCACATCAATCTCAAACTACTGTCCTCAGACCAGCAGAGTTAGCATCACCTGGGAATTCCCTAGACGTGTAAAATCCCAGATCCCCCCCAGACCTACAGAATCAGAATCTGGGGTAGTGTCCGTCAGTCTGGCTTCTAAGATTCTAGTGCATGCCAAGTTTGAGAATCCTGGTTTCTATCTCACAGCTCCAGCCATCTGGAGAAAGACCAACCAATTTGCAATCCCAAGGTCAAAAGTTTAGCAAGGGGTTATGAGCCCAGCTGGTCTGAGGCCTACCTCTGCACTGATCAGCAGTGGCCTGAGCACTGGGTCATGGCATAGCCCTACCCATCCCACTACAAAACTCTGTGACAGAGGTAGAGTTGCGAACAGTTTCAGAAAACAGTTGGAAAAGAAGTGGCATGTGGGGGTAATGCTACATGGATGAAACAATAAGAAAAATGAGGGCCAGATCTCCACACTATAAACCTGGCTAGGTAAAGCTTTGACAGGAGTGATCAAAGAAGTTAAGGAGATGCAGGTGCTGGCCCACTCAGGGGCAGCCTGCAGAATCAAGTTCCCTACTGTCCCAGGGATTGGCCTGGCTAGCACTGTGGTTTAAGAGCATCACACATCACATTAACTCATTTCTTGTTACTTTATGTCCCTTTTCCCGGAGCAACACTCATCCATTCTATTGCCTGCTTTAGGGCCTGGAAGTCACATTAGCTAGAACAGTGGTTCTCAAATTCAGGTTCCTGAGTCCTCATGGGTCTTAGACTCTTTCAGGCATTCTGCAGGTCAACCTATTTTTATAACCACGCTAAGATTTTATTTGGCTTTTTCATTGTGTTGACATTCCCACCGATGGTGCAAAGGCAAAGATGGGCAAAACTGCTGATGCCTCAGCATGAATCAAAGCCGTGATGCCAAAATATCAGCAGCGATAGTATTCTTCACTGCCACACACTTACAGCATATAGATAAAAAGCCAGTTTCATTTAAGAATTTCCTTGATAAAGAAAGAGAAATTTTGTTAAATGTATTAATAACATAAAATTAATTTTTATCGAATTTGGACCCGTGGGTCTGTGTTTTTAAAACTCTGGGTGACAAAATGAGAAGCATACAAAAGGCATGTCTGTGACATGATGATTGTCTCAAGAGAAAGGACTTGTGCAATTGTTTGAGCTGTGAGATGAATTAGCCACTTTTTCATGGAAAACCATTTTTATTTGAAAGAATGACTGGTAGACAAGCGATGGTGTTTGGCAGACATTTCCTCAAAAATGAAGTAAGTAAGGCTGTCACTTCAAGGAAAACAACTGACAGTATTTTTTGCCAATGATGACATTTGAGCTTTCAAGTGAAAATTATAATTTTGGGAGACTTATATCCACCACCATGAGCCTGACAGCTTCTCAATTCTTAAAAACTTTTTTTGATGCGATCCACGGTAATGTTAACCAATGTGATTTTCTGATCTGGTATAATGACATGTGTCAACATTCAGAGGATCTGCAAAACTCAGTGAGCCAATATATTCAAAATGACCAATGCGTGATGTTACAAAATTGCATAAGGGTTAGAGAGCCATTCAAGTTACAGACTAAAGGATTTTAATGTGGTGGAGTATGAAACTTCAGTGAAATAGTTTCAGATTACACATCACAACAAACTTAAGAAGCTACTGCTAGCCAAGTTTTCATATAGTATCCAAAAAGAATGCCCACATATCTGAAATGGCTATTGAAAAACTCCTCTCTTTCCCATACCTGTGTGGGGCTGGATTTTCTTCATATACTTCAACCAAAGCAATGAAATAAAAACAGTGAATGAGGAGCAGATATGAGAACCCAGATGTCTTCTATTAAACCAGACACTAAAGAGATTTTCACAAATGCAAAACAATGCCTATTCTTTTCACTATTTTGTTTTTGTTCTGGGAAATACAGCTAGTTTTCATAAAAATGTTATTTATGTTAGCATGTAATGGGTTTGTTATTCTTATTTTTTAATGACTAAGAAATAAAAAATTTTCAGTTTAATTTCTAACACTGTAAATATTTTATTCAGGTCATTGATAAAATTTTCAAGATTGTAAAGGGGTCTAAGGATTAAAAAAAATTGAGAACTACTGAGTTGGAGTACAGCTCAACTATTTTTTATTTTATTTTATTTTATTTTATTTTATTTTATTTTATTTTATTTTTTTAGAGCAAGAGAGAGGAAATGGGTGGGGTGGGGGTGGACAAAGGGAAAAGGAGAGAATCCTAAGCAGGCTCCACATCCAGCACAGAGCCTGACACGGGGCTTGATCTCACGACTCTGAGCTCATGACCTCAGCTGAAATCAAGAGTCAGATGCTCAACTGACTGAGCCACCTAGGTGCCCTACAGCTCAACTATAATAACTAAGAGATATATACAGAAAAAGGCATGGCAAAGTGGTTCACACAATATAGAAATTTCTTTCTTTTTGAGAGGTCCATAGGGAGAGAGTCTAGGGCAGACAGGTGGTTCTGTTCCATGGTCATTCAGGGTCTCAGATTTCTTCTATCTTGTTGCTCCAGCATCCTCTATTTTGGGGATGGTGGATGGAATTCAGGATGTCTGTGAATGTGAGTAGGAAAATCTTTAATGGAATTGTGGCATATCTCTCAATTACACACAGAAACCATAGTAGTATTAGCAGGATAGTGACTTTGTTACCAATAGAAGTCAAGGTATTTTCATATCACATTATAGTTACTGCAGGTATCTCAAATTGCCATTTATACTCATCACTTTATTAAAATTTTTTTAAAAGATTTTATTTATTTATTCATGAGAGACACAGAAAGAGAGAGAGAGAGAGGCAGAGACACAGGCAGAGGGAGAAGGAGGCTCCATGCAGGGAGCCCGATGTGGGACTTGATCCCAGAGCTCCAGGATCACACCCTGGGCTGAAAGCAGGCTCTAAACCACTGAGCCACCCAGGCGTCCCTACTCATCACTTTAAAACAATGTTTTAGATCCCCTTGTTAAATCTTTGTATGTAATATATCAACAAAGAAGACATAATGTATCATACATTAAAAAATATTTTACAACTGTATTTCATTATGATTGATTTCCCTTATAATCTTTTGTACCTTTATGTATTTAAAGCATCATTCTGTTAAGGTTTTAGGGAGTTCATCAGCATGCCAGACTGGTCCATGATACAAAATGAGTAAGAAGTCCTGTTCTAGGTCACAGAAGAAGAAAATAGGACAAGACATGTCCTCTGATGGTGTGCACTCAGCACTCTCTGCTCACATGGCATTGTTGAAAACTTAGTCACAGGGCCATAGCAAGCTGGGAAATATAATTTCAAACTGTAAGGTCATCAGTCTTGCTAAAACTTGAGGATGAGTGGGGATTAAATTACTGCAGGAATAAGAGAATATTGAAAGATGGGGTGCAGGACAACTTGTAATCTCTTCTTGGGGTTCTCTGGGGCTTTATTTTTTTCTCTGTTGACCATTTTTGGTTTTCCTCTCTACACCTCAACCAGTCCCTTAGAGGCTTCCTTCTCAGTACTGGGTAGGTTTGATCATCCACTCCAGCCATCCTCTTCATAGAAGAGAGTCACATAGAGTCACATAGAAGAGTGACTCTAAAGTCAGTGTCATAAATGTGAAAATTAACAAGAAACCTATTATATCAACATAAAAAAGGCAGGGGATGATCTCAAAGCATCTTCCCCCAAATAAATATGTATTAATTGTACAGTGAAGAAATAGTAACTTTCCAGTGGAGACATCTGGGAGACAGCACCTTAATCAAGTGATTAAGGTTAATATCACTAATAATAAGACATATTGACAGCATGTATCTTCTGGCATAATACAAATGGGAAGGGCACATACCCTTGTGGTATCTTTTCCCCAAATCTAACTTTAACAAAACACCCAGCAAATCTAAATTGAGAGATATTTTACAGTATAACTGACAGTACTCTTTATAAGTGTCAAGAAAGACTAGAGAAAGTGTCACAGATTGGAGGACACTAAAGAAAGAGAAAAACTAAATGCAATGACGGATCCTGGGTTGGATCTGGCACAGGAAGCATGACATTGATGGGAAAGCTGCCAAAATTCAAATAAAGGCTATAGCTTAATTAATACTCCTGTAACAATATTAATTTCCCCATTTTATTAATGGTATTATGGTTACATAAAATGCTAACATTAGGGGAAACTGGATAAAGCATTTATAGGAACCCCCTGTACTATTTCTACCACTTTTTAAAAAATCAGTATAAAGTTATTACAAAATAAGAAGTTAAAAAAAAAAAAAAAGACTAGCAGGTACAGAGACAGGGCTGCCCTATAGTGGCACCTTGTCAGGGGTTTTATTACCCAGTAAGGTTCGAGGTCTATAAAGCTGAAAAAGCCAGCCCATCCAGGCAGTCTACAGTCTCCAGGCCAAGATCCACTGAAGCTGGTGATGCAGGCAAAGTGTAACAGAGCATTTTGGCTAGCAGGATAGGCTTTGGCATCAGGGGGACATGGTTTCGACTTGGTCTCCACTCTTCATTGCTGTATATGTTTCACAAGGCACTTATCTCTCTGAACCTCAATTTTCTTATCTTTAAAATAAGAGAATATGATACTTCATTTACAGGGTTATTGGGGTGGGGTATATTCAAAGATGTAATGTCTCTGAAGCGTAACCAATGTGCAATAAATAACTATTATCATTACACTAAAAAGAGAAATCTGGGATGAGTCTTATTACCACTTAAACTTAAGCACAGCATCCACATAAGTATTTATAAAGTGCTTCAAATATACCACATACGCTCTAAGTCAAGTTGCCATTAGTGATGTTAAGGTCATTGTAGTGCTATGGGCTTTAACTAAACTTACAGCCCTGTTGGGGAATCTAATTTAATTGAGACGCACTCTAATTTGGATTACATTTTTTTCTAATTGAATTCCTCATGCCTTATATTTTCACATAGTTGTTAGTGTATAAATTATTAATTTAGTCACTTTGTTTGATTATATTTTTTCTGGCATTGCTCATCAGCGCTAACATGTTTAAATATTGGTCTCAGTGGTTGCTTAAAGCAAAGTTGTGTAGGAGGGAAACACCCCCAACGACCCAAATCTAATAAAAATACTGCTTTGTTTAAATTGTTTCATGATACAAATGTGGACGTTGTGTCTGACCACTTCTGTCTAATAGTTTTAGTACCATCATTACTCAGTCTCTTCAGGGAGATTAAACTGAGGGAGGGGGTCTGTGATTCTCTCGGAGGTTATCAATTTTCCTGTGCTTCCATACCTCTTGTGATGCCCATCTGGACCTGGGCTACTCGTAGTGTGGTCTGTGGACTTGTGCCAGTCTGCAAACCCCTACTGGTCTGTGGCAGAAACTGGAAGTAAATGTTCAGAAACTCTGATAGCAATTTGACAGAATTGTTTTATGTTTGTTCAGTACATTTTGAAAAAGGGCCTTGCATTTCGTAATTATTTTTGCTTTTGCATTTAATTTTTCTAGTAATTTACCATTACTGTATTAGACAAAACTGTCAGTCTGCAACAAATTGGAAAAAGAAAACCCAAAGCCGGGTCCTCTCCCACAGATAGAGAAGCACTGATCTAAATCATAAGGCATATCTGGCAAAAGACTATCCCAGGTAATGTGTAATTGAAAGTAATCAATAAAGAGGAAAGCATTCTCATCTGGCTCTACGCATTTCATAAATACAACTTGAGCTAACATTACTGCCTGGAAGCACCTATGTATAGATTAGGAGCATTTGTCTGTGTGAAATTTCCTGTTGCTTGCGAACCTGCCCAAGGGTTGGGGTGGGGGGTGATTTCTGGCTAGGAACTTTGTCATAGTGTGTTGGCTAAACTGGCTTTGTCATAACTACCACAATTGTCTCCTGACTGTCTCCCTGTTTTCCATTCTGGCCCATAATTTATCCTCCATACTGCTGCCAAAATAACAATCTTAGTAAAATGCAAAACTTTATCATAGTACCCTGATGGTAAAAACCTTCAGGGATTTTTCCATTATCCATAGGATGGAGTTCAAATTCTTTAGCCTCTGGTACCAGATCCTTCATGATCTGGTCCTGGTTTATTTCTCTAGCCTATGCATCTTCTTGTCTACTTCCTTGCCCCTCCTGTCTTTGAAAAGCCATCCCAAGTGTTATTTTACCTATAAAACCTTTTCTCAATCTTCCTCTCCTGACCCCTCACCCAGGTAAAATTGACTCCTCCCTCTTTCATGACTCCTGCTAGTTTCTGGGATTGTATCAAGTGTCTCCAGTGAGTTTGGAAATCAAATGAAGCCAAAGCCAAAGATTTGCTATCCAGGTCTCAGATTGAAAGTTAGATATTGAGGGATGCTTTTTAAGGCTACTTGTAGGGGACGCACAACAGATATTGAACTCTGATGACGTTCTTAGAAGACTGTGGAGAAGTGAGTGGGACAGTTCTCCAACCATGGACTCTTCTCATGGAGAGTGAGTGGAGAGGACACATGCCCCTGCTGCAGCAAGGTGCTGCTTAAGGAGGGCAGAGTTACTCAATTGGGTAATTAGATTATGATTTAGTTCACTAAGCTAAGCGTTTGGCCATTTACTGAAATGACATTCTAACTGGCCCAAAAAACACCCAGTGGGCGAAGGCTGGTATTTACTTTTATAACACATTTTGATTAATGTATTCTCATTTTAGACAACTAGGTTAAGAAGTTGTGCTGGAAGTTTCATACGATTAATTTAAATGCAATGTCATGGTTGCAAAGAGATAAAAGACCTATGTAGACTCTACTTATTCCATAGCAGTAGATTTAGCATTTCATTAAATGCAGTCTGGTATATGGAAAGAATAGCCCCCACTATAGGCAAGTTTTGGATTTAACAAGTCATTACTTGCTCAAAATACAGTCAATGGATGTATTTATTACAATAGCTTGATTTATCATTGATGATAGAATATATTAAGCTTAAAATATGTTCAAGGCAAATTAGCTTTATATTGCCATTCAAATGGCAGAGTTTTTCACTTGGATCTTACGTAGTTGGACATAAATGACCATTTGTTTCAATCCCTTGATTTCTTTTTTTAAATGAAGTCTGAGTGCATAGAAGTAAAGTGGATTGTCTAAAGTTACACAGCTATCTATTAGCTGAGCTAAACCCATAACCCAGGTGATAACCATATTTCCTGAATAAACATCGGGATGTATGGTTTGACAAAGTCAATTTTCTGATTTGTAAATTTATTTAAGACTATTATTTAAGGTTATAAGAAAAATCTTTCAAGATATAATATTTTGTAGCAAATTGTCAAAGAACTTTACTGATGAAAAGAAAGTGAGATGGAGTCTGTCCTGGAATATCTAGTTTATCTGGTTCTCATGGACTCAACAACTTAGAAGGAAGATATCCATCCAATGATCTCTGTCTGGACTCTCTGGTCTCTTCAGTCTTTGGTGTGATTTCCTGATTCTGCCTAACTGCCTTTTACCAGCAGTTCTTTTCTGCCAGCACCCTAGTCTGACACGGAGCAAGCTACGCTGCCAAATTGCCACTCTGTGTTTGAGTGTCTTTCTTTGCATATTGAATAGAGAGTTTGGAAAAAGAGAACACAAAGAATGGAGAGGCATGAACCTGTAGTGGGCAGGGCAACCTGCCGACAAATGTTTATGTGTTCCCTTTCCACCCTAGAGTCGTTCCTGAAAGGCAGTCACATAGCCCTGAGCTACCTTTCCTAGTTCTGACTCCCTAACCTCCCCCCACCCACCCTCCCTTGCTTTACATCTAGATGTGGTTACCTGAGTAGTCTTCATCAATGGAATAGGAATGAGAACGATACACTATATTTGTATCAAGCCAATCCTTTATGCTTTCTTTCCTTTCTTTGAGCTGGATGCCCTAGGGGATGGCGAAGCCAAAGATGGAGGGAGTCCAAGTCCCTAAAGCCTTATATAAAGATCTGCCTGCTAACTAGGAAAAACTCCCTCAGACTCTTAGGTGAGGAAAAAAATAAACTTCAAAGGTGTTTGAGTCTTTATACATTTTGGGTTCGTTAGAGCAGCCAGTACTTCCCTAGATAAAACAGGCTCTCTGGTTCTAAAGGGTTTTGCTTTCACTTTGAAGGTACACATTCACTTAAAAATTAGTCATATGTATTTTTACAAGATATTTAATTTAATTGCGCACTTTACGTGTTCAGAGAGGTCTCAATTTTCCCTGAGAGATTAATAAAGTAAAATGAATTAAGACACTTGATGAACATCTAATAAACAAATTACTTGTCTAAATTTTGCTGATATCATGCAGTTCACTTCCAAATAAGTTCACTTTTAATTTTAATATTCTTGTACAGGGGTGAAGAATGTTGTTCTTTGGATATAGACTGTAATTTTTATATGTTACACTCATTCTACCATTGTATTTATTTATACTTCATTTCTCTCCAAGAGTTTGCAATGACTTATATAAAATGGCTTAGCAAAAAGGCTCAGAAAATAACAAAGAAGGATATAGAAAAAAGGACAAAGGAAATACACTAACTATAACTATTCATTTGGCTTCTGTGATTGAGTTTCAACCCTATGTCTAAGCTTCTGGGGAGGGTGGGTAAGAGGGAGGCATGATCAATTACAAATCAGCCATCAGAAAAGGAGGAAGTGAACTCATTTCTCAGGGGAGGCAGAACTTTGTGCACTACCAAAGTCTCAAAAACAAAACAAAACAACAATAAAAACATTGCCCTCAACATTTTCATCTCAGGAGGAAGACCTACCGGGAGTGAAATCATAACAGACTTTTAAAAACTCTCCTACTTAGTTTTGTGAAATGAATTCTTGATGATATTGAAAAGGAAAGAAGCTGTTAGGTCAAATAATTACTGAAAACCTTTTGTTTATTTTTATTTTCCACCTAACTTAACCCTTGGGGACTTAGGTATAGCTTGCAGATGACAATCTTTGATATATTCAATGATAGAAAATACATTTCTTTGGTTTGGGATGGGTAAACTCTGGGCCAGATTTCTGTTTTGATTCTAAAAGCATTTTGAACAAATTATGTCATTAGTCAAGGTGAATTGATATTTGAAGGTGATTGTTTTATCTTCCTTGGGAGATAACTCAGTTTTCTCAGTGTATGAGCTTGGAGTTCTCATAGAGTGGATGCTCTTAGGTTGGGATTTCTAAGGAAGTCCCTCTATATTGTAGCATAAGCAACCCCACTTGGACATTTTCAGATATAGGTCTTTCTCAACTTGCAGTTCATGTGCTCAAAGAATATTGCAGCTGGAGATGATCTCATTAACTATCACTTTTTGATGAGAAGACTGAGACTCAGACTGGGTATATGATCAGCCAGTGGTCCCGCAGGTAGTGAAAAGAGAGCTGAAATAAGAGGCCCTCATCTCCTGATGCTTAGCTTGTTTCTACTGTGTAACAGATGCTCCTTTTAAGTACTAGTTCCATGCTATTCAATTTAATGCAATAAGCTTTTACTAAATGCCAGTGATAGAAAGTACCACCCCGAAATATTTCTAAGCTCCTTAGAATTTTTACTTATTTCCATATTATCTTAAACTCTAGTTGTTTCCATGAAATATAGGTAGGTAGTGCAAAAGAGATCAAAGTGAAAATATTGAAATAAAATGAAGAATTGAAGTATTAATCTCTAATAAGATGATGTTATGTTCCAGATGGGTGTTCGAGTATATTGTCCTTCCAACTCTCTGAAGATTTCAAAGCACTTAACAGTACCTTACAACTCATTAAGCCATGTGCTGAATCAGGCATTGGATGTTATAACTTTATTCTTATTATTTATTTAATACCATCAAGGGTGTTGTTTCTCAGTGGGAATTGATAGCTCTAAAAGGATAAAAACTTTCTTTCAATGTTCTGAAAGGACAAGCACCATTCTGCAAATACATCTCTTCCAAAGATAATCAATGATAATGTAGGAAAATGTTAGCAAGTCATTCATAAACAAATCTTCCCAAATGAGTAAACAAATAATTTCAAAAAGTCTTTGTAAGTTTATATTGGTTTCATCTGGTATGTGCTGCCTTATAGGAATAAAGGAGTTTATGGAATTGTATTAATTAAAGAAGGTGAAATCACTTATTCTTTCTTGGCAATCATAATTTAGAATTTTTCCTCTTAAAATTTACAAAGTACTGCAAATTCTGTCTTGCTTTTTGAAATTAGGAATACTCTAAAAAAAGTGAATGGTGTCTTTATGTTGTCCATTGCCTTTTGAAGTGTCTTATTATTATGCAATTTATGTAGTTGTTTTTGACTTTTTAAAATATTGAACTTAATAAGACTCTCCTTTTGTATCAAAAAATGGTTACCTGTTTTCTTGGACTTTGTTTTTCTTGATAGAAAGTTTGCCAGAATTTGGATAATCTAATTAAAAACATTAATCCATTAGAATGGAAGAGTAATAAACGGATCATCTATTTGGCTCTGGCTCCCTTTCAATATGAATGATTGACTGTAAATTGTAGACCTTTGCATGCAGTCTAAAATTTTTCATATTCAAAATGAAACCTTCAACCATCTCTAAAACGACAGAGGCAGAACGTAGATGCAGTTTTGAGAAATGATAGCCTACACTGAAAAAAGCTACTGTGAGCTTTTTAGGTGTGTAAGACAGATTCAACATTCATGTAGATTTTTTGATCACTTGCTTTAAAAGTGAACAAATCATCGTTTTGGATATGCTGCCTAAAGTTCTAGCTTCAAAGCAGAACTCTAGTAGTTTCATTGCAGCAGATTTAGATCTCTGGGCAAGGGATTTCAGACTCATTTCTTTATTATGCAAATTACAGAGGCTGTGCTGAGGTGACGGGTTAATGACTATTAACTGATAATAACAGGATCCAGCCTCTTCTATCATTTATTCAGTTAGTGAGGGAGAAAGGAGAAAGATGGAGGGGTCAGTGAAGAAATAACTTTGGATTTATAATTTGGGCTTATTTCACAGGTAGTATTTTAAAAACAGGAATAAATACAGGAAAGTATAAAGTTATCCAAAATTGTATCATCTGAAGATAACACTATTAACATTTTACTCTATATAGCATTTTGACACTATTAACATATGTTCTGTGCAATACAGTTTAACATGTTTTCTTCCAAAATTGTACCATGCTATATGCCATTTTAAATGCTATTCATTTAACCTCATGAATTGCCTCCATGTCAGTTATTAATGGAATCATATTCCATCCTTCACCAGTGTATCATCATTTATGTAACAAAACCTTCAGTTTTTGGACATTTGAGTCGTTTTAATTTTTTTTTTTTGGTAAAATAAAAAATGCTGTGATAAGCATCTCTCTCTATATATCTTTGTCCAATTAGTTCTTAAGATAAATTGCTAGAAGTAAAGTTGTTGTGTGAAAAGGAATACAGCTCTTTAAGGTTTTTGGCATATTTTGAAATCTTCCGTTCGAATACCACTGTATACACCCTGTGGGTGTATGAAATTCCCTTTCCCTCCAAATCTTGAAAATGCTGTAGTTTTCTCAATCTTTATCAACTTGGAAGAACATACAGATCTCATTTTTAATTGCTGTTCTTTGATTACCAAAGATCAAATAAATAGAATATTTCCTTAATGTGTTTATTGGCATTTTCTATTTCTTCTTTTTAATTGCCTATTTATGTCAATTTTGTATTGTATTAATGTATATATCTTTTTCTTAGTGATTTTAAAGCACCCTTTGATATTGAGGACAGGAACTCTTCATCTGTCATATACGCTGCAAATATTTTTTCTAAGTTTTCTATTTGACTTTTAAGTTTTTTGATGGTGATTTATTGAATGCAAACACCTTTTATTTTTAATGTAGTTATGTCTTTCCCTTTTTTTGGGGTGGGGGGGCTTCTACTTTGGATATCATGCTTGGAAAGATTTTACCCATCCTAACATTTAAAAAGATTTGCCTATGATTTATTTAATGGTTTTAATTTTTATATTTAACCTTTAAACTATTCTGAAATATTTTACACATAGAAACGGGCATAAAGAATAATATAAGAGAGGCAGTGTACATAGCGCTTGAGAACACAAATTTCTGAGTCTGATTTCATGAATGTGGTGGTTTAAAAATAAGTCCACAAATTCTTTGACACTTCTCATCATAAGGTGGAGACTAATTCCCCTTCCGTTGAGTATGGGCTGAATTTAGTCATCTGCTTCTAGTGAGTAGATATTGTAGGAATGACGGAATGTGTCTTCTGATACTAGATCATGAAATACATAGAATCTTTTCTCTCTTTCTCCATCTCTTGGATTTCTCCCTTCATGGGAAGCTAACTGCCATGCCATAAGTATACTCAATCAGCTCCATGTGATGGAGAGCTGAGGGCTTTTCCTAGCAGCCAGTGAGGAAGCCAATGGAGGCTTTGAGCCAACAGCTATACAAGTCAGGTTGGAAGCAGATTCTCCAGCCCCTTCAAGCCTTCACATGACCACAGCCCAAGGTGTGAAACACTGTGACAGACCCTGAGGTAGAACCAGACAATTAAGCTGCTTCTGGATTCCTGACTTAGAATCTGTGAGGTAAGAAATGTTTGTTGGTTGAGACTGCTAAGTTTGGGGGTAATTTGCTCTGTAGCAATAGATGAGTAATATAATGGACATGAATTTTCAAGTCATGAGATCTTGTGTCTTATTTTAAAATGGGGAAAATAATAGGACTCTCTTTTAAGTTAGTTCCGAAGTTTAAGTAAATTAATGTATGTGTAGTGCTTATAGCAATGCCTGATGTGTGGTGAACTGAAAGTTTTAGATTTTCTTTACATAGGCAGAGGGAGAAGCAGGCTCCCCCTGGGAGCCCGATGTGGGACTGGATGCCAGGACCCCAGGATCACGACCTGAGCCAAAGGCAGATACTAAACCACTAAAGCACCCAGATGTCCCTGAATGTTTTGGTATTGTAGAACAAATATCCATGTACCTTAACCCAGCTTAAGAAAAAAAATCACAAGGATGTGTCTCTCATGAATAAATAAATACAATCTTTAAAAAAAGAAATAAAATCGCTACTAATGGAATTGAAGATCAATTTATGTCCCATCTTGAATGTATATATTTAACTCTTTAAACTCCTGGGACTTACTTCGGTTATGGAGTGAAGTAAAGATCCAATATAGATATTTTTCCCAAACAGTTAACCAATTTTTTCAGCACAATTTGACTAATCATCTATCCTTTTCCCATTGATTTGGAAATCACCATTTTAATGTACTAAATGCTTATATATACTTTCATTTGTTTTGGGGTTTCTACTCTGCTTCATTGAGTAATGTCTGTTCTGCCATCAGTTACATACTGTTTTAATTATTATAGCTTTATAATATGTTTCAATCATAGCAGTACAAATTATCCTTAAATATTAGGGTAGGCAACCTCTAGGATGGCCGCCTATGATTCCTGCCTTATGGTATTCATGCCCTTGGATAATCTCCTTCCCTTAAAGGTGGACTAGATGTAATGACTTTCTAGTGAATAAAATGTGATAAAGGTAATTGCATGTCACTTTTGATATTAAGTTACAGAAATAGTATGGCTTCCATCTTGGATACTCTTTCTTGTTTTCTCACTTATTTTGAAGCCAGCTGTCTTGCCCTAATCTGCTCTATGGAGAGGGCCATGTCACCAGGAACCGAGGGTAGTCTCCTGACAAAAGCTAGTGAAGAATTTAGGCCCTTAGTGTAGCAGCTGAAGAGGAAGTGAATTCTGCCAACTAACATATGCGAGCTTGTAAGTGGATCCTACCCCAGTTGAGCCTTTCATGAGATCACAGCTCCAGCTAATACCTTGACTGCAGCCTTGTGAAAGAACTTGAGTCAGAGGTATCTAGTTAAATCAAGCTTGGATATCTGATTCACATAAGCTGAAAAAATAAAAAGTTTGTTGTTTTAAGATGCTGAATTTGGGGGTAATTAAAAAAAAGATTTTATTTATTTGTTCCTTAGAGACACAGAGAGAAGCAGAGACATAGACAGAGGGAGGTTCCCTGTGGGAACCTGCTGTCGGACTCGATCCCTGGACCCAGACCACACCCTGAACCAAAGACAGACGCTCAACTGCTGAGCCACCCAGGCGTCCCTGGGGGTAATTTTTTGATGCAGCAATTAATAACACAATTATTCTTTTCCATTTTGGGAGGTATATTCTTCCCCATTTGTCCTTTCACGAGAACATAGTTTTGTCTTATTCCAAAAATTTTTAGAGAGTTTTAATTGACATCACATCATATTTCTAAATTGTTTTGGGGCCAATTGATAATTCATATGAGCTTTTCTGAACCAAGAACATTATATACCATTTAAATTACACAAGACTTTTATGTGCCTCAAAAATTTAGTTTTCTTTATACATATTTCTTATGAGGTTTATTGACTATTATATACTTTTTATTGTATTGCAAATGGGAATAATTTCCACTTGGTTATTGTTTACTTATTATTTGTATACAAGAATTAAATTGATTTTTGTGCATTTATCCAGTAATGTAGTATTTAATTGGATTCTATTATTAGTTTTCATTGTTTCTCCATTTTGTCTTTTGAGGTTTCTATATACATACACACTGATCTGCTATTCTTTTAAAAGTGAATTTAATGATATTGACCAGAGAAGCAAAAATGTGTGTATGTGTATGTACATCATGTTCATGATGATAGGATGCCAAGAATTTGAAAAGAAATAGTAAGTAAGTAGCTATGTTTTATTCATTTCATTCTATCAGGACATGGAAATTGCTGTGTGGATGGTAAGTGAATGAATGATATACCCTCCTCCTAGTTTGGTTTCCTCAGTCCTGCCTTAATGCCCTTCTCTGAGCCAGCTCATCACAAGGTCCTACTGTGTCCCAAGCTAAGCCCATGTTGGATATGACATCTGTTAAGTCCTCAGAATACTACTAACATGACCTAAATAACTAAGTACATTCCTTACCCTCAAAGACCTAATGATCTCTCGGGCAGACAATATAAGTGCAAACACAATCTTCAGAGAAGAGTTTAGTGTTAGGATGTGGTACTTCCCTGGACCCACCATGGTTGGTACAAACAGCAAATGTACTTCCTATCTGAGCAATGCTGATGTAGAAGACTCTGGGCTTACACTGAATTGGGAAGGGTATGTAACAAAGTGGTGTTTGAGGAGGTATTAAGATCCTACACGAATGTGTATTGGATGCCTAGTCTAAAGGGCCAAAAGAGGCACAAAAGCAGGCAACAAATTTGAAAACTAGATTGACAGAAAGTCTCAGTGGCTGCTCAGTGGTTGAGCATCTGCCTTTGGCTCAGGTCTTGATCCCAGGGTCCTGGGATCAAGTCCCGCATCGGGCTCCCTGTGGAGAGTCTGCTTCTCTCTCTGCCTCTCTTTCTGTATATCTCTCATGAATAAATAAAATCTTAAAAAAAAAGAGAACATATTGGGACAAATCTTAAAACCAAAGTAGTGGTAACATCAGGATTCAGCATTTACCTAGCGCCTGGTATGTGACTGGGGGTGGCTGTAGAGCACTTGAAGGAAACTCATGGGGTCAGGATGAACTGACTGGAAGAAGAATGTGTTACTCAGAAGAGAGAAATAAAAGTCATGGGTTCTGTAGGCCAAGGAAAGGGATGAGACTTTTCTCAAGATGCAAAGGAAACCAATGGAGGATTTTCAATTTAATGGTGACATGACCTGATTTACACGTTTAACAAAAATGTTCTGCTCCCAGTATGGAACCTGAGTGGCGTTGAGGGACAAGCATGGAGTTTGAGGGAGTTAGTAGGAGAACATCGCAGTGAGCTGGAGAGAGGTGGTTGTGGGCTGGAGTGGGAGGATGGTAGTGGAGATTTGGAGGTAAACAGACAAGAAACCGTCTCCAGTCAAGACTTCTGTTATCCTGACTGAACTAGACTTCTTTGTCATTCCAGCAAGAATTAAAGAACTCAAACTGGAGGTGAGAACACTCCACCAATCTGGGTGAAGTTTCATCTAAGTGGAATTTTGTAGGTGCATTAAATGTAGTTCAAACTTTAGGAAGGGGAGTTTTTGGCTCTGCGGATAAAGTTTTCAGTGCTAACAAGTATTGCTTTTTCAGCCTTTAAAGTATGTTTTCCTTACTGTAATATAAAACAAATTTATTGTAACAAAAATACTTATTTTTGACAGTCCCAAGATAACCCCATGTAAAAACTTAAGGTGGACTTTATATAATTCATTTTATCTGCTTAACAAACATTATAGGAGAGTGTCTTTTAAATAAATGCATAACCATGCTTAGAAATTTAGAAGTTTTATGACCTGTTTTAAAAATATTTTTCATCTTAATTTTTTCCTTTTAATTCTAATATATTCTGTAAAAAACTATTACTGCTTTCCTGCCTGTAGTTTAGCCTATTATAAATCTGGTTAAATTAATGCGAAGTTAATGGCTATATTTTAGAGTAACCTCTTGAAATGTAATAGCTTTATTGGAACAAAACTATTTTTTGCCAAAATTATGTGGAACTAATGAAAAATTAATTGCTTTATAAAACGCTGGCTTTTATCTAAAACTAATAATTCCTGTACATCTCTTAATCCTCTCGCAAACAGTGGCAGGAAATAAAAATCTAAGTTTACCAGTTCAAATTCCCTAAGATCCTCAGAGTCATTTTTATTTTTGCATGATCCAACCTTTTAACTTTTTCACAACTTTAATCTTAAAAAAACAGATTTCTAATTAAATTCAGGCCTATCATTCCCCTAAAGGGGAGTTAGAAACACCAAGTCTAACTCAGACTTGGGACCTGTGAGCTAGTACTTTGCTTTTCCTTACAGTTCACATTGGCATTTTCATATGTCTCTCTCTAATAAAATGTAATGACTTTTATCTTTTAAGTTGATGCCTGGGACTATGCCTTTTCTATGCTGTTTGCTGTGTTTCAACCCATAAATAAATCATGCAACAAAATAAATTACTTAATCATGTGGTTTTTTTTTTTTTTTAAGATTTTATTTATTCATGAGACACAGAGACAGAGAGAGAGAGAGAGAGAGAGAGAGAGAGGCAGAGACACAGGCAGAGGGTGAAGCAGGCTCCATGCAGGGAGCCTGACATGGGATTCGATCCCAGGATCGAATCAGGATCAGGATCAGGCCCTGGGCTGAAGGCAGCACTAAACTGCTGAGCCACCCAGGCTGCCCCAATCTTGTGTTTTATTTGGAAAAATATTAAAGGATAGATACAGGAGAAAAAAATCACTTTATGCCTCTGAATTGCTCACACTTTTATGATTTTGCTTCACTTTCGAGCACTATCAAGGTGTCCTATCAATTATGATTGTACACAGAAGTCACATTTGGGGATTTTAAAAAAAGTCTTTGCTATTTTTTGATTAGGATACGTTCAAATAAAACCCTCCAACCTGTCCTTTGTCATCAGCACTTGCCATGATTCTACTGCTTTAATAATACATTCTTGTGTATAACTGTTTAGCAGGAAGATTATTAATCCCCTGCAAATGTAAAAAATGAGGCAACATGTGATTATTTTATCCCTCTTTTTATGCTTAACCGTCCTTCCTGTCTTCATTTAGTAACAGAAGCTTTCTTAACACTCTGAAAGAGAAAAATAAAACATCACCCAACCTAATTTGTTTATTAAGCTCTTTTAGCATGAAAGGGAAAAAGTCCAAATTTCAAAACAGGTTTGGAGAATGCGATACGTGTGTTATCGAGAAGCATTCTCCTCCACAGACTTCTCCCCTTGAAAATGTTTTTTTCATACAGAGAATGGACCCTCGTTTCTTAGGTTAATTGCTGGAATATGATGAGGTTTGGTTGCATTTTTAGTAATTTCCGGATTCTATTCCAGGACATTTGGGATAGAGCCCAAGAGCTTAGCATGTTTTCCTTTTTTCATGGTAAAATTGTGCAAATATGCATTAGAGTGTGAAAACAAACAGTCTAATACATTTTTGCAAAGCTCTTTATGTTTACTGTTTATTGCAGATACCAGATCCTAATTAAAATGCGCCAACAAAAGCCAAGATACAAAGAACAAAGATATAACGAAACTTCATCTTTATAAAATATTTGTGATTAATCCTAGGGGGGATGTATGGCCTCACAGCACTGCAGTGGAATTCTAAAAGCCTTCTTCAACCACACTAGGAAGGTGATAGAATTCAGCATTGTCTGGTGGTTCTAGAAAGACAAACCAGGCCATGGTTGTTTTGGGGTGCTATATACTTCTTAGAGAGGTTCTAATAATTCTTTAATTCAAGATTTTGATTCCTTATCACTATCCATTTGAAATGAATGGTAACCAATTTCAAAGAAGTAACCCAAAGAAGAGGCATTAAAAGCATATTTTACAGGGAGAGATGGATTTAGATGTTTTTTTCCAGTTGACATTTTCTATAGGAGTATGGGAGAAATCATTTTTTGTTTTATGTGCATTTAGGAGAATTAAAAAGGTTAATGGGGGGATCCCTGGGTGGAGCAGCAGTTTGGCGCCTGCCTTTGGCCCAGGGCGCGATCCTGGAGACCCGGGATCGAGTCCCATGTCGGGCTCCCGGTGCATGGAGCCTGCTTCTCCCTCTGCCTGTGTCTCTGCCTCTCTCTCTCTTTGACTATCATAAATAAATAAAAATTAAAAAAAAATAAAAAGGTTAATGGGAATATGAAGGACAGGGGTACCTGGGTAGCTCAGTTGGTTAATCATCCGATTCTTGGTTTCAGCTCAGGTCACAATCTTGGGGTGGTGACATGGAGCCCCTCAACTGGCTCCACTTAACATCGAGTCTACTTAAGATTCTCTCTCTCCCTTTGCCTCCTCCTCTGTCCCTTCCCCTGCTCATGTGCATACATGCTCTCTGTCTCTCAAATTAAGATAAATAAAATCTTAAAAAAAAATATGAAGGACAGTGTCAATTAATGGAAAGGATAAGAATTTGTAGTCAGGCCTACCTGAATCTGAGTCAGTACTCTACTTTCTAGCGTTGTGATCTCTGATCTTGTGATTGTTAACTTCTTGGGGTTACGGGGCTATGGGGATATATGGGGGTATATGGAGATAATAATAGTGATCTTATGGAGTTGTGAGAATTAAAAAGATAAGCAGATAAGCTAGTCTTGTTAGATGCAAATACTTTTATTTCTTCAGAAGGAGGAATGTACTACAACTGTGCAATGGGGTTGAAGGAAAGGCAAGAGGAGGACCTAGTGGACAAGGAATGTGAAACACTGCTTCACCCTTGCTCTATGTTGTTTGCGTTTTAAAATTTTCCTTGAACAGCATTTCTTTGCTATTTATTTATTTATTTATTATAGAAGGGCAGATTGCAGGAGAAGGGTAGTATGTATTTTTTTAAATGGAGAAATCTTGTGAAAGTCCTTTATGTATTTCATAGTCTTCAAAGCGTGATTTTTGACCAGTTGTATCAGCATCACCTGGGTGGGAACTTGTTAGAAATGCAAATTCTTGGGCCTCACCCATGAGACCTACTGAATCTGGTAATGGAGTCCTGTGATCAGTATTTCAACAATCTCTGTAGGTGATTATAATGTACATTGCATTCTGAGAAACATCGATATATCTAATTTTTTTTCTTTCTCTGTACCAACGGCTTTAGTAATGCACAAGTCCCATTACTTATGGAGGTCTTCCCTGTATATAACTATCTTGAGACATTATAGTTTTTAAGAACATGGGACCTGTATTTCAGCTCAGTACTTATTAGCTCTGTGTTTTGGGGCAAGATATTTAATGTGTCTGTGCCTCAGTTTCCTTTACTGTAGAATGGAGAGAGTGATAATACCTAGCTCACAGGAACTTTGTGAGAATGTAATACACTTAGGACAGTGCAAGACAAATAGAAAGCTCTGAAGAAATATGAGTTATCATTTTGTTATCTAGTGACTATAGAGAACATTGCAAATGTCGAGAGTTAGCACACTAACCAGCCTATGAAGTGTGGAATCGCAAACTGTGGCATGTATTTTCTGTAATCATTCATTATTTTTTCAACAAAGATTTGTTGTCAGCTCAGTACAAGCCAGGCATTGTGAATGGTAGTAGAGATATGGTAGAGAATAAGAAAGATTTGATCTATGCCTGTATGATGCTTAGAAGGAGAGAGAAGCATTGAAAAATGATTTCACAAATAATTATATTATCACAATTGTGATGAGTGCTTTGAAGGAAGAGAATGGGATGCTATGAGAATGTTTAACTGGTAACCTTGACTTAGAATATAGTGGGTGATCGTAGAAGGCCAGTGAATCTGGTCAGGTCACTCAGAGAATCTGAAGTTGAGCCTTGAAGGATGAGTGGGAGTTTGCTAGGCAAAGAAGGGTGTGAGGGTTAGCATTCCAGGGAAAGAGAACAGCATATATATGAAGACCCTGAGGTGGGTAGGAGCTTGGTGCTTTGGAGGATCTGAAAAAAGCCAGTGTGGCTGGGGTAAGGGCCAAGACAAGACTGAATTATTCCAATGGTGATGGGTAGCTATTGAGGAATTTAAGTAAGGAAGTGACATTTGGTTTTAGAAAGACCTCTTTAGCAAAGTGGCCCCTTGGAGGGGGCCAGAGATGCTGCAAGGACACTGGTGGCTATAGTTGTAATCCAGGAGAGGGAGTATGCTGGAGGAGATGGAAAGAGGCCAGTAGAATTTGGGGATTGTGGATTCGGTGAGAAAGGAATAAGAGACAAAGGGAGATGTCAAGTATGTGAGTCATTGACATTTGGTTTCTTCAATAAGAAGCACATAGAAGAAGCAGGTTTTCTGGAAGATCTTAAGTTCAGTGGTGTATGAGGGGCCTATAGAACATCAAAGAAAGAACTTAGAGCAGACAGTTGGTTAAACGATGTCAGCCGGAGAGATGTCCTGTAGAGGGTGTGGTTGGTACATATGGAGTAAGAGAATCAATGGGAATGGATAAGCTTACTCAGGCAGACTTTAGACAAGAAGTTTGAAGATTGAGGGCAACAAAACACTGGCATTTACAAGCGAAGTAGAGGAGGACCAGACCTTAAAGGGGGAATTCCAGATAGGTAGCAGACCAGGCTGGGATGTCACAGAAGCTAAGGGTGAGAGGGCTTCACAATGGAGGAGAGAGTCAGTGGGGCCAAGTATGACAGAAACTGAAAAATATTCATGGGATCAAGCTCAAGAAAGGTCTTTGGCAATCTTAGTAAGAGCAGTGTTTGAGGAAAAGTGGAATGAATGGGAGATAAGGAAATGGAAATCAAGAAGTTAGACATATTTGGTTAGGGAGGAGCAAACAGAAATAAGATGGTAATTTCAGGGTGACATGTAGCCAAAAGCAGTTATATATAGAGGAGAGAGGTGAACATGTTTTAAAAATGGCAGGGAGAAAATTGGAAGAAGTTGATGATACATGAAGAGGGCATGTTGGTAGGGGGTTTTGAGGAAGCAGGAGGGAGAAAACTAGAGTAGAGATGGAGGGATTGGCTTTAGACAGCATTAAAAACCAGAGGCAGCTCCTCTTTATAACAAGAGGTCAGAGGGATGTGGTGAGTGTGGGTTTGTAGGTTTGGTGGTGGGAAGCTGAGGGGTTTCTATTTGGTGACTTCTATTTTCTCTGTGAAGGAGTAGGCAAGGCCATCTGTTGAGTGTGATAGAGAAGGTGTAAAGGTTAGGGATTTGAGGAAAGTGAAGACTGTTTGAAATAATCATTGAGATTGGAAGAGGGAAGTGATCATGATTTCTATGAGACTCCAGATGAGACTGGTGTCCAAGGATTTATAATGGTGTGTCCCAAAAGGCTGATCCCAAAAAGTTGGGATAACAAACACACAAATGGTTATATGCAACATAGTGAAGGAAGTGAAATGCAGGGCACTATGTGAGTTCCTAGGAGGGAGGATTCTAACTTGGGACTTAAGATATTAGCCAGGTAAAGAGATGAAAGTAGAATGTATCAGCAGAGAGGGCAACTGTGAATAAGCTGAGAGATGGGGAAAACATGGCTCCCTTGGGAGGCTGAAGGAAGTTCCCAGGTGGAGCACAGTGTGAGGGTGTGTGTGTGTGGGGGGGATGCAAGTGAGACTGAGTGGTTAGAAGAGAAGTTGGATAGGGGGTAGGTGGGCATCTCGAGCACTTTCTAAGCCAGTGGTTCACCAGTGTGGTCCCTGGGGCAGCAGGAGCCAGCAGTATCAGCATCACCTGAGACCTTTGCAGAAGAGCAAATTCTTGGGCCCTACGCTAGACTTAATCTAGCAGAAATTCTAGAAGTGGGCCCAAAGATCTGTGTTTTACCAATTTCTTCTAGTGATGCTGATGCACACTAATGCTTGAGAATCAGTATCCTAAGCAATGGGGAGCTTTTGATGAAAGTGACTTTTTAGCAAGAGGATGACATGATCAGAAGCATGTAATTTGGGAAATGGAAGGTTCTATTTGTGGATCCCAGCCAAGGATCTCAGCAGGGCTAAATTCTTTAGCTGGATTATACCTCTTGGGGCAGGGTCTCCCAGCCAAAGTCTTCTTGATGACCAGAACCAGCTGCCCCTTTAGAAGCTCCCTGATGAGTGTGCCTCTCCAGCAGCTCTCTGCTGCCCCCCTCTGTTCACAGACCACATTCATGGTTTTCAGGCCCATGCTTCCAGACCTTAAAAAACCCAGTTTCAGCATCCCCCTGATTCTTTCTCTACCCCCCCGGGTACAGAAATATTTCTTCCTGAGTTCTTATTTTATTCTTCAGTGATCACCCTTAGGTCATTAGCACCTTTCTTGTGTGCCATAACTTTCTACCCACACACAGATCTGTATGGATGACCATTCATATATCCTTCTTTTGAGTCTCAAAGAATCACGACGGATCTCCCCTGCTCCTTCTCTTTCAAAAACTTCAAAAGAAGCACTGTTTTTACTATTATTCATTAGATGAGAAATAGTGTCTGAGGACTTTAAGAATTTTATGCTTATGAATGTAAGTTGCAGTGATTTCTATGGACTAATAATGGTAAATTACTAAAGACAGGATGATAAGCAATAGATTTCAAGGAAAGTGGATAGGACAGCTCTAGAATATACCTTGACTATGGTCACAGTTGATGATAGAACCTAATCTTCCCAAATCTAGACATCTCAGGTTGGATCTTTAATCTTAACTCATTTCATACCTTCAACTAATATGCATATTTGATAATTTATTATTTTTCTACTGGAATTGCAAACTAACAGAAGTCAAGTGTATGATATGTCACACCAGAGGTTCAGTGAGTAAGGAGTGATTCAAGAATCAGGAGGAGAAAGAAGCCATTTGGATCCAGACTAATCAAACTAGACTAACACATTATTTTATCAGCTATGTCCAGGCCACTCTATCATAAATTTCAAAGCTTCTGGAAGGAGACAGAGTTTTAGCTAAGTCATGAAATTTGGGGGAGAATTCTAATAGGGACGATAGGATATTCTAAGTAGGGGAAATAATAGGAACAAAGCCACGAGTAGTGCTGTCAACTGGCTGTGACTTAAGGACAGTGAGTATACCTGTTTGGCTAGACTGTAGTAGGAAGTATTGTCAAGGTACATTGGACTAAACTGAGAAAAATTTTGAGTCATATAAGAGGAATTACTAAGGCTTTCCTGGGAGGGATCTACTTGCTAGCTCACTCATGTAGTTGTTGGCAGTATTCAGTTCCTCGTGGGCTGTTGTATTGAGGCCTCAGCTCTTCAAAAGCTGTTAGCCGGATGCCTTCCTTGTTTTTTTGCCATATGTGCCTCCCCATAGGGTGTCTCACAATGTGGCTGAATGCTATATCAGAGTGAGCAAGTGAGAGAGCAAGAGAGAGCACCAGCAAGAGAGAGAGAACAGCAAGATGGAAGCACAGTCTTTTGTAATCTCACCATGGAAGTGATATGCCATCACTTTTGCTGATTCTGTTTGTTAGAATGTGTTAGAACTCTTTTGTTGCTAGATCTGGCCCACATTCAAGGGGAGCATTACGTAACAGCATTAACGTGAGGAGGTGAGGATCACTGGGGACCATGTCAGAAGCTGCCTACCACAGCCACAGTTATTTATTACAGTCTTTGTTGTCTTCCCAAAGTCTTTGTTGTCTTCCCAAAAGGCTCTTGGAGGAGGCCAGTACTTTCCACATAAGTGCTTGATAAATACTTATTCAATAAATGAGAGTGTGTTTGCAAAGATTGTTAGAGGTCTCTAAACTAGTTTTTGACTTAGATGTTTAGAAATTGGTGGTCTCTTCAAGTGGTCAGCGGTGTACTGGGGATGTAATGAGTCCCTTTGACAAAATTCTAAGTACAAAGACTTAGTTCACTTCATTGGATATAAGAATTCAGGGCTGAGGTATATGTTTGTGCCATGTACAAAAATGCCTGGCCGAGGGGGTGAGTGGGTGCCTAACTCCAGTCCATATTCCACCACTAGGCTGTGTGCCCTGGTATGGGCTGTCAGTCCAACAGGGATTATATTATTCCATACAGAGGAGGATACTTTTTTGGTAAGTAGCACCAGGGCTGCAAATGTGGTTCTCTAGGAAAGCATCAGCCTTGACCTCCCTCCTTCTATTTACTTTCACCTGTTTTCCCTGCACTATTATCCTTTAGAATAGGCTTGAGGGACTAAGGGAAAACTGTGTCCCATGCCACACCTGACTTCTGGGAGGATTACATTCTGTTTTGAGAGGACTTTGAGAGCCCAGGAGAGAAGGTGATATGCAAATGCAGGCAAATTCCATCATTCTTATTAAACTGCCAAGAAAATTCTATGCACATAGTGATACCACCCTCTTCCTGAGTGCTTGGTCTGACCTGACAATAGCAAACAAACAGTAAGCTGTGATGTGTTTTTAATTCCAAATGAAAATCCACCCCAAATAGAGGCAAGAAGGGAAAAAAAGCAGCTCGACAACAATGTGTGCTTTGGCTGAGGACCCCAGGAAGGCTTGCTTCTGTTAACCTCAGCGCATCTCCCTCCCCTACTCATCCAGTATTCCTGAAAACCTCAGCTCACACTACTGGAATGGTTGTGTATTGAGGATAAGAATGTTGACAATAGGGTTTAAGTGGCGTAAATAACTGCAAATTGCTGTTAGGGCCCAGCAATGCCAGCAAAAAAAGAGGAAGGAGATGATATATGGAGCATAAGTTATCAGGAGGGGGGGCAGGAAGTAAGTAACGTGGAATCTGGCAGCCAGCTCTGGGTGTAAAAGACACTCTGACAAGGTGATCACAGGCCACCCACAATTGTTATGCAGCTAAAAAAGTTATTTTGACAGGACATGTGGTACACTTCAAATAGAGGAATCAAACCCCCAAATGATTAGTGGTATGTTACAGAAAAGTTCTGGATTAAAGAACAAGCTATTATGATAATTGAGGGATAGCACATACAAGGCTTCAAATATTCATTTTGTATTTTTCATTTAGTTCTATTGGTGGTGCTGTGTGGAGAGAGAAGGGAAGGAAGACAGAAAAATGGTTTATAAGAAAAAAATAAATGCCAGTCATAACTGCCATTTTGTGCTCCTTAGTCCTCTTACTTTCTCTTGGCATTTTCAATGGGTCTTCCAAAATGCTTTCTCAAATAACTTCCCATTGTGCTCTGTAGGATGCAGCAAAAGTGGAAAAGACTAGAGCATCCTTGTGTGTGCCCTGTCAGGTCAAGTGCCTGTGCACAAGTCATCATTCCACCACCCCAGCTCTTTGCTTTCTATCCTCTCCTACCTCCATCTGCTCCTTCATTCCAGTTTCTCACTCATACTGCTGAGCCCTTTGCTTGAAACCATGTGGTTAGTCTCCCTCTTCCTCAAAGTTTTTCAATCTCACCAAAAAAAAAAAAAAGCAGTTATATTAAATAGTAGTAGAAGAGTTTTAAGTGAGAGAAAAAAATAATTCATTGGATTAAGTGTTTTATTGAATAAAGGGATGAAAACACAAATGGAGATTAAGGAATTCCAGACTCTGGTGCATCCCTATTGATTTGTGTGCCCAACACACTCTTCACTCCTTGGCACAGCCTTCATCTGAGAATCATTTCCCCCTTGTTTTTCAAAAATGTGGTGTGTGCAGGAGATGTAGTTTTCTGTCACAGTCATACTTTCTGGTCACAAATTATTTGTATGGGAGTGATCAACTAAATGAAACTGGGAGTATCAGTTAGCCTATGCTGCCTAACAAATTATGCCAAAATTTGATGCCTTAAAATAATATTTATTCTTTTTCGTGAGTCTGAGGGTCAGTTGGGGTGCCTCTGCTTCATGCTGTAGGACTGCAGATTCCTGGGTTGGCTCTATTCAATGCATATTCATTCTGCAGTGCAGGCTGAAGGAGCAGCAGCTACCTGGGGAAGGCTTTGATAGCAATGACAGAAGTATAAGATGGCAAGTAGAAACATACAACGATTTTCCCTTTGTAAGCTTCTGTTGTTCTCTGGTCTTGCTTAGGCCATCTTGTTTCCCATTTCTCTGTAATTTCCTTTCTCTATGAGGCTGGTTGGAAGAATTAGAGAGTAACGTGGGAGGTCCCACTCAAACATAGTCTAAAGGAATGCTGAGAGGTCAGATTATTTAGAAAAGAAAAAGAAAAATTCACTTGTTAGAATGCTAGGAAGTTAGAGTTCAGGAAGACTGATTGGCCTATTAAAAACATAATTAGTATTTAAGGAAAAACTGCAAAATTATCAGTTATCAAGCATCCATTAATCTATTCATGGTGAAAACAGCAACTTGCTTACACAATTATCATATCCACAAGTCAGGTTGTATCTTCAGATACCAGCTTAGCCAAAGTTGGGGATAAAATTGTTTTTCATAGAAAATTACAGATTTATAGGAAATATTAAAGAATTTTGGATTTAGGGGACTAGAAGCATACAGGATGTTCATGGTAGTTTTAAAATATGTCTACAAATTCTTTAAAAATATCTCTTTGAGTGGTAGAGCCTAATTTTTCTTCACTTGATTGTGGGCCAGACTTGATGAACTGCTTCTAAAGAATATAATGTGGTGGAAGACATGTGTGGCTTTTGAGATTAAGTCATTAAAGGCATTACATCATCCACTTTGCTTGTCCTTGGATCACTTTCTTTGGAGGAAGCCAGCTGTCATGCTATGAGGAAGGACACTCAAGCAGTCCTAAGAGAAGGTCCATGTGGTGAGAAACTGAGACCTCCTGCCAACAACATGAACTAACTTGTCAGGCATGTGAGTGAGCCCCTTGATAGCAGATCCTTCAGTCTTAGTTAAGCCTTCAGATGACTGCAGCCCTGGATGACATTTAAAAAATTTTTTTTTAATTTGAATTCAATTTAGTTAACATATAGGGTATTATTAGTTTCAGGGGTAGAATTTAATGATTCATCAGTTGCTTATAACACTCAGTTCTCATTACATCATGTGCCCTTTAATGTCCATCACCCTGTTACCCCATCCCCCATCTCCTTCCCCTCCAGTATCCTCAGTTTCCTAGAATTAAGAGTCTCTTATGGTTTGCCTGTTTTTCTGTTTATTTTTCCTTCCCTTCCCATATGTTCATCTGTTTTGTTTCTTAAATTCCACATATGAATGAAGTCATATGACATTTGTCTTTCTCTGACTTTTTTCACTTAGCCTAATACTCTAGTTCTATCCACATTGTTACAAATGATAAGAGTTCATTCTTTTTGATGGCTGAGTAATGTTCTATTGTTTGCATATACACATGATATATGTATATGTATATGCACACATAGAACAACTATACATACATACACACACACCACATCTTCTTTATCCATTCATCTGTTGTTGGACATCTGGGCTGTTTCCAAATTTTGGCTACTGTAGACATTGCTGCTATAAACATTAGGGTCCCTGTGCCCCTTCGAATAACTATTTTTGTATCCTTTGGAGGCAGTTGCTGGGGCATAGGGTAGTTCTATTTTTAACTTTTTGAGGAACCTCCATACTGTTTTCCAGAATGGCTGCACCAGCTTGCATTCTCACCAACAGTGTAAGAGGCTTCCCCTTTCTCTGCATCCTTGTCAACATCTGCTGCTTCCTGTGTTGTTAATTTTAGCCATTCCAACGGGTGAGAGGTGGTATTTCATCACGGTTTTTATTTGTATTTCCCTGATGCCAGTGATATTGAGCATTTTTTCATGTATCTCTTACCTGGCTGACATTTTAATTGCAACCTCATGAAAGATTCTGATCTAGAATCATTTGCCTGAGCCACTTCTGGATTTCTGAACTAAGGAACTATGTGATTTAATAAATGTTTATTGTCTTAGCTGCTGAGTTTTGGGATAGTTTGTTATGCAGCAATAGATAACTAATACAATGAGCCTATTTTTCATTTATCACAGGTTGTAATTTTTGATTATGGTGGTTGTGGTGGTGGTGATTTTTTACTATGTTATATAAAATGCTTAGATATATTGGAAGTAAGATAGAGTGCCCTTATGTGGCTTCATATGAGCAGTTTAACTCACATTTATAGGTTCTGCATTAAGATATAATGTACCAATAAGGTTCTAGTAATACACATATTCTTTGTGTAGCTGATGGAAGCTTATTGGAGAATGGTAGGAGCACCTGGCATGAAAGGATTCAGACTACTAGATTCCAAGATCCTTGAAGGCAGGGACTATGGTTGTTTTGGTCACCCCAGTCTAACTCCGTACCATGTGCAGTGCCTGGCACTTACTATGAGAACTCAATGAATATTTACTGAATGAATGAATTCCTGGGTGCAAGTGATAATATCACCAAAATACTATCAAAAACCCATCTAGGTACTTCAAGAGATACCTAGATTTTTTTCTACAGACTGTGTTGTGTTTTGGCCTCTTTGGTGGTTATAGTCTCTCTGTAATAATAATATTCTTCAGTGCAGGAAGAGATGCTTCCTGATTGGAATGTAAACTGAATACAAGTCCTTTCCATTTGAAAACATAATGACACTTCTGTAACATCATCGAATGTCCCTTGGGAAGTGGTAGATTGGAACATTCTATTTAATTCCCTACTGCCCAATATTGGTTGGTTTTTTACTAGGACTCATGAGCTGTTAGACTATTAGGGCCTTTAACTTTTGACAACCCTCACTGTTATGTCTTTTAAATGTTAAAGTAATGACTTTGGGCCACATAATAATTGAAACAAAAGACATTAATTACATAAAATCTGTCCTGATTGGATGCCACTCACATTACATTATCAAACTCACTAAAGGCTTGAACTAAACCTCTACCTTTGCTTGACTTTCATCTAAATCTTATGTCCAATGGTTGCACACTGAGCATGAATTTCCAACTCATCACTTATCAGTAAGTGGTCCCTGTAATCTATACACATATGCATATTAGATTCCCGGACTTCAAAAATACCTATTAGGGTACTTGGCACAGAGTAGATGCTGTGACTATTTGATGGATAACGAATGAATTGAATGAATAAATGAAAACAGGGCACATATATGTTTACTAGCAATTTCTTTACCCAGTGACCCTCACCAGCAGCAGAAAACTGACCTGGCAATATGATAAGGCATTGTGGTAAAGTGAGATGAAGATTGATGCTTACTGGCTCTGTTGGGGCCAATTTAATCTTCAGACATTATAGGAGATTATTCATAGACTATGAGCATTTCAAAGATGTATAAAAGTGTTTAAGAAGTGAAATAAATAATTTATTTATCTAGTCCTTTATTGAGGGACACTTATTTTGTTTTCAATCTCTTATTAGAATTGAGGCTGAGTGAGTTACTTTGTACATATGTCATTTTCTTTGGGTACCAGAATATCTGTAGGATAAATATCTAGATGAGAAAATGCTGGGTTAGTAGTTCTATGAATTTGTAATTTAGATGACCATTACTGACTGACACCAAAAGTAAAAGCAACAAAAGAAAAAATAAGTGGTACTACATCTTACTAAATAGCTTCCTCACGGCAAAAGAAGTCATCAACAAAATGGAAAGGCAACCTATGGAATAGGAGAAAATATTTGGAAATTATATATTTGATAAGGGGCTAATATCCAAAATACACAAAGAACCCATATAACTCAATAGCAAAAGAAAAACAATCCAGTTTAAAAATGGACAGAAAATCTGAATAAATATTTTTCTAAAGAAGGCATACAGATGGCCAACAGGTACATGAAAAGATACTCAACATCTTTAACCATAAAGGAAATGCAAATCAAAACCACAATGATATAGCACCTCCTACTTTTAGAATAGCTATTGTCAAAAAGACAAGGAATAAGCAAGTTTTGGCAAGAATGTGAAGGATAGGGAACAGTATACACTGTTGGGAATATCAGTTGGTTTAGCTACTATGGAAAATGACATGAGCGTTTCTCAAAAAACTAAAAACGAAACTACTATATGATCCGGTGATTCTACTTTTAGATATTTATCTGAAGAAAACCAAAACACTAACTTGAAAAGATATATGCACCCCTACAGCAATATTTATAATAGCCTAGATATGAAAACAACCCAAAAGTCCATCAATAGATGAATGGATAAAGAAGATGTGATAAATACATACAATGGGATGTTAAACAGCCATAACAAAATAAAACTTGCCATTTGTGACAATGTGGATGGATCTCAAGGGCATTGTGGTATGTGAAATAAATTAGATAGAGAAAGACAAATACCATATGATCCCTCTTATATGTAGAATCTAAACAACAACAGCAACAATTGACCTCATAGATATGGAGAAAAGATTGGTGGTTGCCAGAAGTGGGGAGATGTAGGATGCGTAAAATGGGTGAAAGGGTCAAAAGGTAAAAAAAAAAAAAAAGTGATCTTAGAAAAAACATCTGATATGGTAAACAAATAAATTGATAGAAAATGTAGGTACATCTAATGAAGTAGGCTTTTGAAAAGGGCAAAATAATGCTGCCGGATTTGTTCTACAAAACCTAACATAAAAACAGGTATAATACCTAGAACAGCAGTGAAAACACACAAGCAACATCTTCAACAAAACTAAATTATAAATTAACCCCTAAATGTCCAAAACACCACAATGGCAGGATGTTCACAGACCCCTTTTGGGTTTAACAACTGTGAAAAAGTATATGAGGGGAGAAAAGGGAAGTTTTAATAGTTCTAAGACTCTCAGAATCCAGGAAATGTCAGCAACTATTCCTGCCACATGTTGAGGAATTTGAGACAAACAAGGGAAAAAAATCGTAAGCTGTAATTTGTGGGTGAGAGCTTAAAAACATTCATTAAGTCCCACTAATTTCCAGCATGAAGATCAGAGGGTCTTGGGGTAGTTAATCTCTGAAAAGCTTTGCCTTCAAAAAGGGTAGCCACTAGCCACTAGCCACTAATATTGGTGTTAAGGTAGGTTGGATTGCAATTAACTGAAAACATTAGCTACACACTAGTTTTTAGAGATTTAGTGCCAAAATAGAAAAATATTATATATCTCAATAGTTTTTATTTATTATTATTTTTAAAGATTTTATTTGTTCATGAGACCCAGAGACAGGCAGAGACATATGCAGAGAGAGAAGCAGGCTTCCTGCGGGGAGCCTGATGCAGGACTCGATCACAGGACTCTGGGATCACGACCTGAGCCAAAGACAGACGCTCAATCACTGAGCCACCCAGGTACCCCTCAATGGCTTTTATTTCAATTGTAAATTGAAATGATATTATTTATGATAAACTGGGTTACTTAAAATTTATTGTTAAAATTAATTTCACCTAATTTCTTTTTAGATTTTGTAATGTATCTAACAGAAAACTACTTTTAAAAACTGCTTCTGTGATTCACATATTTCTGCTGGATGCTGCTGCCCCGGTAGCTCAGACATATCTTGAAAACTTTCTTGCAAACTGACAGAGACTTCCATTTAAAAAATATTGAGAGTAGAATTAAAATTGAGTATAAAAGAAACACTAGAGTAAGTGTAAAAATTCAGATGCTGAACTAAAAGGGCTCTGTGAGAGGCAGTCAAATCCAGAACGTGGGATTTTCTACAGGAAAAAATGACTCTATTTCTCTGACAAATCAATGGTATGAAAAAGGAAGACGATATTTAAAAGAATAATAATAAAAAAAAGATCGGGGAATTTTAACCCTACTGTGTGCCAAAAAGAGGAAGAAATAGAATATTTGTGAGGGGCTGGTAACCTGGCAATATCAATAGTTAGCCATTACAGAGCACTAAACGCCAAACATTTTTTTAAGTACGTTGTCTCATCAACTCCACAGTAACCCTAGAAAGTAGGATGACAGACTCCCCATGGCCAATAAAATCCATTTTCCCCTTCTTCTAAAACAATGGAACTAAACACACGGGCTTCTAGATAGACACTGAATTTCCTAGGTTCCCTTGAAGCAGGTGACTATTTACGGGTCAGCATGTGAGTAGAAATGGAAGCAACTTATGTATCATCTCCTTAAAAAACAACCTTTTGGCCTGGCTCACTGCTCTGTTTCCACTCCCATGAGCTGGTTCCCAGGTGTGCCCAGGAGCCCATTGTGACAAGGAAATGAGAACAATTACCTTGGGGAAGGTAGAGTAACAAGCTGAGGGGAACCAGGCCTGTGAGTGAACCAACAGACATACTCGACTCACTGGGTCACAAATTGGGGGCTGCTACACGAGAGAAATAAACTTCTATCCTCTCTCGCTGCTATGTTTTTGTGACACTTTATTTACCCCAATTAACTTTAGGTAGGTATATTATTATTCTCATTTTACAAATGAGAAACTAAGCCATGGACAGTTAGGGAACTTGCCTCTGATTGCGTAGCTAATGAATGAAAGGTACTTTGTTTTGCATTTGGGCAACCTGATTCCAGAGGCCACATTTTAATTTTTCTTGTTTCTTTGGTGTTAAGTTTAATAAGTTCTTTATAGATTTTGGATTTTTATTTTAATTAATTAATTAATTAATTATAGGATTATTTAAGTTCTTTTTAAAAAAGAGGCTGCCTCTACTCAGTGCCAAAATATTGTCTCCATTGCAGAACATGGTTAACAGATCTTTTTCATTTGCAAGTAAAACAAGTCATAAATGTGGATTTTTTTTTTGTAAAAATGCACCCCCTTCAATGTTAGCAAGGAATTTGTTAAGACAAGATAAAACAACAACACTAACAACAATAACAATAGCAACATCCTGTGTTGGCTGTAATTGTGTAGGAAGTGTGCAATTGTTCTCAGGCTCCATCTGGCCCAGGGGTATTCTTTGTCCCCTCCGACCATCATTGAGTCTGGCCTTCCCTCTCCCCTCCTAAAATCCAGCATTTTATTTTATTTTATTTATTTTATTTATTTATTTTTTTAAATTTTTATTTATTATTTATGATAGTCACAGAGAGAGAGAGAGAGAGAGAGAGAGAGAGAGAGAGGCAGAGACATAGGCATAAGGAGAAGCAGGCTCCATGCACCGGGAGCCCAACGTGGGATTCGATCCCGGGGTCCAGGATCGTGCCCTGGGCCAAAGGCAGGCACTAAACCGCTGCGCCACCCAGGGATACCTATTTACTTTTAAATTTTTATTCTATTCTATTTTTTTAAAATTCAATTTGCCAATATATAGTATATCACCCAGTGTCCATCTCATCATGTGCCCTCTTTAATGCCTGTCACCCAGTTACCCCATCCCCACACCCACCTGCCCTTCTGCAACCTGTTGGTTTCCCAGAATTAGGAGTCTCTCATGGTTTGTCTTCCTCTGATGTTTTCCCCCTACTCAGTTTCTCTCCTTTCCCTTATAGTCCCTTTCACTATTTCTTATATTATGCATATGGATGAAACCATATGATAACTTTCTCCGATTGATTTATTTTACTCAGTATAATACTTTCCCATTCCATTCACATCAATGTAAATGGTAGGTATTCATTCTTTCTCGTGGATGAGTAATATATATATATATATATATATATATATATATACACCACATCTTTATCCATTCATCTGTCAATGGACATCTGGGCTCTTTCCAAATTTTGCCTATTGTGGACATTATGGCTGTAAACATTGGAGTGCAGGTATCCTGTCATTTCACTATCTTATCTTTGGGGTAAATACTCAGTAGTGCAATTGGTGGGTTGTAGGGTAGTTCTATTTTTAACTTTTTTTTTTTTTTTTTATGATAGTCACAGAGAGAGAGAGAGAGGCAGAGACACAGGCAGAGGAAGAAGCAGGCTCCATGCACCGGGAGCCCGACGTGCGACTCGATCCCGGGCCTCCAGGATCGCGCTCTGGGCCAAAGGCAGGCGCCAAACCGCTGCGCCACCCAGGGATCCCTATTTTTAACTTTTTGAGGAACTTCCACAGTTTTCCAGAGTGGCTGCACCAGCTTGCATTCCCACCAACAATGCAAGAAGATTCCTCTTTCTTCAAGTCTTTGCCAACATTTGTTGTTTCCTGTCTTGTTAACTTAGCCATTCTCACTGTTGTTAAGTGGTATCTCATCATGGTTTTGATTTGTATTTTCCTGATGACAAGTGATGTGGAACATTTTTTCATGTGCTTGTGGGCCATGTGTAGGTCTTCTTTGGAAGAGAAATGTCTGTTCATGTCTTCTGCCAATTTCTTGACTGGATTGTTTGTTTTTTGGGTGTTGAGTTTGATAAGTTTTTTATAGATCTTGGCTACTAGCCCTTTATCTGATATGTTATCTGCAAATATCTTCTCCCATTCTGTAGGTTGCCTTTAAGTTTTGTTGACTGTTTCCTTTGCTGTGTAGAAGCTTTTTATCTTGATGAAGTCCCAATAGTTCATTATTGCTTTTGTTTCCCTTGCTTTTATAAATGTGTCTTATGAGAAGTTGCCAAGGCCGAGGTCAAAAAGCTTGCTGCCTGTGTTCTCCTCTAGGATGTTGATGGGTTCTTGTCTCACATTTAGATCTTTCAACCATTTTAGTTTATCTTTGTGTATGATGTAAAAGAAGGGTCCAGTTTCATTCTTCTGCATGTGGCTGTCCAATTTTCCCAACACCATTTATTGAAGAGACTGTCTTTTTTCCGTTGGATATTCTTTCATGCTTTTTGAAGATGAGTTGACCATAGAATTGAGGGCCCATTTCTGGGTTTTCTATTCTGTTCCATTGATCTATGTGTCTGTTTTTGTGCCAGTACCATACTGTCTTGATGATCGCAGCTTTGTAATACAGCTTGAAGTAAGGCATTGTGATGCCTCCAGCTTTGGTTTTCTTTTTCAACAATCTCCTGGCTATTCAGGGTCTTTTTTGGTTCCATACAAATCTTAGGATTATTTGTTCCAACTCTGTGAAGAAAGTCCATGGTATTTTGATAGGGATTGCATTGAATGTATAAATTGCTCTGGGTAGCATAGACATTTTCACAATATTTAGTCTTCCAATCCATGAGCATGGGATGTTTTCCTATCTGTTTGTGTCTTCAATTTCTTTCATAAGTATTCTGTACTTATTAGAGTACAGATCCTTTATCTCTTTCTTTTTTGCCTACCTTTTATGGCACTTTCAGGCCTTTGAAAGCCTGAGGTGATCGACACCCTCCTTCTCTGCTCTACCTCATACCCATTTATCCTGAAGAAGTTTCCTCAGAACAAACTGTGCTTAAATTATATGTATCCTTTAGGTCGCATTTAGGAATACTGATCTGAGGCCGACCTTCTGTCTGGCAATTAAAGGAAGGTTCTGAACGCTGTGGTTGACCACTGCATTTAACTGCCCTAGAAAAGATGTCAGAAAGAGTTTATTTCTATTAGGGCTGTCAAAATTGGCACAAGAATATAGATTTTCCTGTCTTGTTAAATCTGTCTAATCTCAGTCAACAAAGATGTGGACAATATAATGAATAGACATTTATGTAAAAGAAAAACTGCCAAACAGATAGGCATAGTGAAGCCATGATCATTAACTCTTTGAAAATTCTACCATGACCACAATACGCCTTTTTATTAGCTTTATACACACTGAGTGCCTTTCAGAATATTCCATAATCAATATTTTCTCCTTCAGCACCCTGAGAAAATAGAGATATTCAAATGATGACACCATAAATATCTGTGGAGAATAATCAGATGCCTAAGATGTTCCCTGGGGAAAAAGCATCCTCATGATTTCTGTAGGAACAGAAATACTATGTTTCTGGAAGCTAATAGTACATATAAAAATACGACCAGTAAGATTTTCAATAGGTAAAAGTTCTTAATATCTGCACCGTTAAGGATCATCTGTACAAATCTATCTTCTGGAAGAAATAATAACCAGCACTTTTCTTTTAATGATATTTTCATTGGAGGTGGTATAGGAATCATGGGCAATGTCTTGTAGAAACTGGGTATTTTTATACTTTGTCAGAGTAGGATTATGATTTCCTCCTCTATACAGTAACAACAGGCTGCCCTGTGCTAGTTAAGCTCCAAACTTGTCCTTTGCTCTGTGATCCTGGGCCTGGGGTTCTGCAAACCACATTATTGCTTTACAAACTGATCCCACTTAGTGCCAGTAGGGGGCACTAGAGGGAGACTATATGATGGAGAAGAAAAGGGGGACCTGCTCTTTCCTGTTCTAGTTTTGCGCCCTGTTTCTATGACTGTAGCCCTAATGATGCTTCTTTACCCAAGTAGGGGCAGTTCCTCCATATAGTAGCTAGCATTGGAGTCTGGTTTACAGTTTCTCCAGCACTTGTAGAACCGACATTACTCTCCCTTCTGATGCCAAAACCAGTTGTCTCAGAGTCTGAGTCCCAGCTACCTGACCCTCTTCTGAACCTAGGGACACCAGCCCCAGGTGAGCAGTGCTTCCACCTCAAAGGCCCGAATTTCAGTGGTACGGACACCATTTTCTAAAGTTTTAATAATTCCAACCTATTTATTCCCTTAGGCCTGGGAATGGTGGCTGTTTTCTGAAGTTGTTACCTTCACGATACCTTAGAGTTCTCTTTTTATCCTTTTATTTGCCCGGTTAACTAATTTTTATATTAAAAATTCTCTGTTAAAACAACTGATGTCAGTTTTTGCATTTTGAGTGGGTTCCAATACATGTGCCATATTCTTGTGTCAAAGAAGTGGCATAATAGCGTGAATGTGCCTTCAAATTAATGATATAAAGATTAGATGTGGAGACTGAGAAATAATTCCTTTGTGTTTACAAGATCTAATCATATACGGGCAAGAAAAAGTTTGGATTGGTGAAAAGACTGACAAAAATCTTTCAAGAAGTCTGTAGAGCTACACAGTTCAGGCCTGGGCATATTGGGGAGAGCATGAAAAAACTCAAGACAAAATAACCCAAGCATTGTTGCTTTTTAAGGAATTTGCTCCCAGCGCAATGGTCACTGCTATGAGAATGGCCAGGTCCATTGCTGTATGAAGAAGAGCCCATGCTCTTCTTAGTCGATACTGTGTAAGTTGCTAGTAAGTGTCTGTTGGCTACCCAGCACCCATACATACCCTGCTTTCCATTTATCTTCTTAGAAACATTTCTCCTAACTGGAGACAACTGAAAAATTAGTGCATTAGCTCTAAGTTTTGATTCTCTGGATGATGTGGGGTGTTTTCCACCATATCTGAGTGAAACTCCCAGAGGTCTAGGGGCTTTTGGTAATACTGTGTTTTCCACTTATAACACAACCCATATAAATGATCAAGAAAGAACAAGATAAAGGCACTAAAAAATTACCATTTGGAAAATAGAAGAATGGGAAACAACATACAATAGTCCTTAGTCTGTGCCAACATCATTCCTGCTAGGCAGAAATGGTGAGGACTACATCCAGGAGGGAATTCTTTATACAGTTATGCTGGCTGTCCAAGGTCTTCTCTTTGGGAATCTATCCCTTGTTTACTATATTTCTTGGCTCCAGTGGAGATGCAGTGTGTTATTTGGGTTAAGAGCAAAAACTTTGAAGTCAGATTGCTTGCATTTCGATAACTGGCTTTTCTACTTTCTAGTTGTAAGAATGTGGGCAAATTTCTTAAACTCTTAGTGCATCAGTCTTTTCAGATGTATGGAGATATTAGTACTTCCTCTTAGGTTTAGTAGGCATGTAAAGAGGGAATGGGCATCTGCAAAAGCTCAGAATGTTGCTTAACATGTATAGCATGTGCTCAGGAAGTGTTATGATTATTTCAGGTGGGCATTGGGGAAGATGATCTTTCTGAGGGTTTCTCTGGCAATAAAACTTCTTTCTGGCTTAATTGCTTGTGATCAGTTCCATTGTTAGATATCTGGCTACAGTTAGAGATTAAATTCATAGTCCTTGAATTTGAGAAGTAGATTTTTTGAGACCCACTATTAGATTTTGTGGAACCGGGCATGCATTTCTACCCAACTTGGGCAGAAACGAAAGTATCTGAGACATCTCACTAACGTATATAACCAGCTAGGTCCTCTTTATTTGCCTTTTCTTGAACCAAAACTGTCAGTAAGACTACCCACTGTGGATATTTACCAGTGTATCAGACATCAGGCAATACTGGAAGGGTAAATCCCTAGCTATGCAGTGTTCAGCCACTTTGCTTTACTGGGTTGGTGTTGTCTTGGCTGACTGTACAATTGTGGACCTTGTATCACCTTTATCTTTTCTTATCCAGGTTGATAGAAACAGTTTACAGAGAGAAGAATGTTCCATAATAAAAAGCCAACCACTGACAAAATGGACACCTGTCCTACTTATGGCATTGTATCAGACACCATCCGTTTCTACTTCATAATTCCAACACTTGCTGAAGTTTGAGCTGCTCTATAAGACTTTTCTCTTATAAAGATATATGGGGAGAAAATATGAAGACAGGCCCAAACATTTATAGAAAGGTTTTATTTTGTACCCATTTTCACACATCACTCAGACGAACCATGAATTCTACTTCCCTCATTTTCATATAAAACTACATACACCGCACTGTACATGTATAACAAATTTGGAAAGGAGCCTCAAGCTGGCCTCTGAAATTGTGTAAGCAATTATCACATTTTTGTGCGCAAATGCAGTAATTATATGTGTAATTTGGCAGCTGGGTTTGAAAATTTGGCCTTAAATGGAACATAGACAGGAAAAATAAATGTTGGAAAATGCCAATATTTTATAAAGATTTTGAATCAAATAATGGTGGAATTATTGCAAGCCATCTTAATTTTTAATTATAATGATCATTACACAATATACAATCATTTTTTTTGAGGAAGAAAAGAACTATAGATCAATTGCTCATCGTTTTTGTCAAAAAATGCCTCAGTTCTTGAGGAGGATAATTGTATTTTTTAGAGGTTATGGTACATATTTCAAAGGCTTTTTTTCCTTATGAAGAAAAGATAGTGATTCTCTACTAGTTCAAGTTCTATGACATATTTTACTATGGGAAGAATAGAACTCTTTTTACTGATTATTTTAGAGAAAAAGTAGTATTAACTCTGTGCTTATATTTGAGCTAGTAATCTTAAATTAGATAAAGCTTTCTTATAGACATTTAGGCTTTGGAATATGAGATTATAACCCAAATGACAAGTAATTTAGATTTCTTTGATCTAGATTTAAATTGTACTTACATGGTAAAATCATAGTTTTTGTATTGTCATCAAGATTGATTCTAATGTATGTGGCTTTTTCATGTGGTTATAAGGGCTAGTGACTTGGATATAATGTTAAGGATGACCCTGGAGCAATGTTATATTCTGTTGTTAGCATGGTAATGTAGAGGTTAATTGTGCAGACTCTGGAGCCAGACAGCCTGGATTCCAATTCTGGCTCTATGATTCTATTAGCCCTGTGACCTTAAGCCAGTCACTCTATGTTTCAGATGCTTATTTTTAAAATGTCTTGTTAATTGTGATTGGTTCATATTATCATCAGCTATTACAATTCTATATGTGCATATAATAATCATTAACCAATATGTCAAGATACGATATACACATAAGATGAATTTCATTGCTGAAGAAAATAAATGTAAATCCATATTTTAAATGGTCTCCTGGATAATTTTGAATTTTAAGCCCATTTTTGATAACTGATTTTATTTAATAATGTGCTAGATGAAGAACTTGTACTAGGGGTAGAAATGTTATGTCTGCCATTTTCTTGTTCACTTGAGCTTGCAAAAATGGTGTTCTCTCCCATTCATGATTTTTTTTGCAGGAATCCTTAAGGCAATTGTCCATTTTGCAAGGGTTAGCTTAGTTAAAACTCAGTTGAATACTTTGTAACTCCACTTTTACCTGTATATGTCTAAACCGTAATGCACTGAATGTGCAAAAGAGGTGAAGAGGTCCTGCTCATCTCCTCTGTTTGGATAATTCAGGTGTCTTGTATATCCTTGATATTCTTACATACAGACCAGAGAAAGACACCAGCATGAATTCATATATTAAAGCTCATATAATTTCTTATTTTTAGAAAACAATAAATATGTATATATATGTATAATTTCTAATACTTTTTCTGCACACTCAAAAAACCATCTTGCTCATTTCCTGGACATGTGCATCTCTACTTTTGAGACCAGAGCTCTGGGACAATAAACCTGCTGGTGGAAATACAGACAGGCCAGAGGGGAAAGAAATGGAAGGCTGGAATCGAGTTAAGAGACAAATATGGTTTTCCAGGAACACCCAAGAAGTAAAGGAGATGTCTGATCTCCAGGAGCTTTAAATTACATAAAAAGACAGAGCATATTCTCATGATGCAATTCCAGGATAGTTACAAAGCAGTGAATCAATGGTTTGAACAGGGCTGTAAATTGAGGAGTATGAGGAAGAAGGAGCCTGGCTTTCCCCATGGAATCTCTTGCTCTTTGATGAATAAAGTTGTAACAGAGTGATTTATTTCTGTTGATTATGTCAGCTTTATTCAGGCAAATAACTCTGAAGGGAATATAGGAAGTCCCAAGCACTTTGGTATGAGTGAGTTTTAAGATATTTTCACACTTTTTAGGGTCATTGTGGTGACTAAATGTCCACCACAATGTCTAGCACATCCCGTGTGTTCAACGATGATAGTTGTTACCATTAATTATAAGGTCAGCATGAGGGGGTTGGTTGTGGGGAGAGAACATTCTTAGGTATGTCTATGAGATGTGCGGTGCAGGAAGGGCTAATGCTGGATCTATTTTAGAACAGTATGAAGTTCTGTAAGGACGGACAAAGTGCTTAAAGTATACTCTAAATATGTATGTCTGCTATCTAAGGGGATTGAATAAAATGATTTGCATGCTGATGGAAATGATTATGTCAGGTGTGAACTTGATCTAGGGAAAGGAAGTTTGCGGAGTTGAATCTTGAGTTGAGAAGTGGCCAAACTAAGGAAAGTGGAAAAAATTCCTGGTGGGAGCACTGACATTAAAAGGGAAGTCATGAAAAAACAGAAAAGGCAGGCCATGCATAAAAACCTGAGCTTCTCCAAGTCTGTGTTTTTAGAATATAAAATGGTGCTTAATTCCACACTTGGAAACAAACTCCTCATTCATTAATTGTCTAAACACATTTATTTAACGCCAATATGTGTTAGGCAGTGTTCTAACTATTGGGACTATATCATTGAACAAAAGACACAGTCAGTGTTCTCATGGAGTTTACATTTCACAGGGGGAGATGGGCATAAAGATAAGTGATGACAAGCAATGAAGAGAAATAAAGCAGGGTTGGAGTTTGGAGTATAGCTGTGCATGTGTGTGTGTGTGTGTGTGTGTGTGTGTGTGTGTATGCATGTGTATCTGAGTTAGATTCCTTAGAACACCAATCCTGAGACAGAGCTTACATCCTAATACTTTTGGGAGGTACAAGCTCAGGGCAGTAAAAATGAGGGGAAAATGAAATGTAAAGCAGAGAAATCAGGAAAAAAGAAGGTGTGCATTTTTTAACCAGCTTTCTTCTTGTCAGAAGAAAGAGCTTATTGCTGGATTATTCAGGGCTTTCCCAGAGAGAACATATGGACCTTTGTGTTTGGGGGGAGAAAGAGAGAGCAGTTTGTGTTGATTTCTTTCCATCCCTTTTGTCTCATTGATCAAAGTCCACCTAACACAGTGTTCCAATTCTGGTTGCGTTATATAGCCTCTCAGGACAGCTTCTGGAGGGCCTTAACCCTTCATGAACCCAGTTGGGTTCAACCTGGGTTCAAGAACTCCCCACTGAAAAAACTGAGTCAGCCAGCAAAGGTAAGAGATGAGCAGAGGATGGTGACAACCAGGGATTTGATCACATGCATTGCGCTTGCTGGGCCTACTTCATCTGGGAAGTAGGGCAAAAATGGGTGATGCCTGGAGACAGGTGGAACAAATTAATCTGAAGAAGCACATAAACTGAATCCAGTACATAAGCTCTTTTGTATATGGGTGTCAGATCTTGCTAATAAAGTACTATTGAGCAGAGTTCTGAAGCAAGTGAGAGAGCCAATCACATGGATATCTTGCAGAAATTCATTCTAGGCAGAAAGTACAAGTGCAAAGATCTTCCTGAGGCAGAATGTGGGGGGCATAGTGTGTTTGAGAGCAGAAAGGAAGCCAGTGTGGCCCGACTGGAATAATTGAGGGCAAGAGTAGTAAGAGATGTGTCAGAAAGGCAGTAGAGGCTAGGCCATGAAGGGCTTTCTAAACTATGGTACGTCTTTGGCTTTTACTCTAAGTGAGATGGACATCATTGGAGTTTGAAGCAAAGGAGTGACATGATGTGATTTATATTTTTTTCATATGGATACATGCATCTCTACATTTATTATAGCATTACGTACAGTAGCCGAACTATGGAAGTGGCATGATTTACATTTTTAAGGGATCATTCCAGGTTCTGTTGGAGAATGGCTAATAGAGGAGTAAAGAAGGAAGCTGGGAAACCATCTTGGAGACTTTTGGGTCAGGCAGTAGTTGTGGACATGGTGAGATGTTGAATTTCAGTTATGTTAAATTAAGTCTGTTAAAGTTTGCTAATGATTGGATTGTGGGCTGTGAAAGAAAGAGAAATCAAGCATGATTTCAAGAATTTTGGCCTGAGCAACTGGAAAAGAGAAATGAATCTCACTAAGGCCAAGTTAATTTCTTTTGGTAATACTATTTTGTGTGAACACATAGGACTATTTTGATAAAATATCATGTAGGATATTTTGATAGAAGAAGCTGAGAAGTCCCCTCCATTGTAAAGTATTTCAAGTTGAGTTCACTCATAATGTATACTATGTTCAACTAATTTATGTCTTTTAGATCCACTTGGTACGAGTAGATTGAAATTTAAAATTTCCATTATGCATTAAGTTTGGTTATAGTATCTCTATTAAGGAAAAAAGTTTAATTAACCCTAGAAGTAATAACTTGCCTAAGTGGTGTGCGTACGTGCGTGCGTGTGTGTGTGTGTGTGTAGGGGTGGTGAAATGTACTTATTTTTAGTAGTCCTCCAATAAAAGCAGGCTGGAACTCCCTGTACGAAATTTCAGATTGCTTAAGATGTTGTCATGTTGGTTTTCATTGTTATTAATGCTAAACACTCTAAGAATGTCTCTGGCTTATGCAAAAGGTCCTGAAATATTTCAATGATTTATGAAACAAAGAGGCTTCCTTGATGTCTGCGAATCAACTGAGATGACTTCAACGAATGCGGTAGTAAGCATTTATTACAGCACATGGAAATCAGTTACCTGGATGCTTTCTGTTCCATTAACACGTTGTGAAAAAGTCTTGATGGAGCTTTTAGCCATAAAACATCCTAGAGTGTAATCTGTTTTTAGAAGATTAATTTCATCTGAAATAGTGGAGCAAATGATAAACAGCTTAAAGGAGACCAGAGAAATAGATCATGTTACAGTTGAGGGCAATAATATTGTTCCACACTTAAGAAAACTTTGTCGGAGAAAAAGATTTGATAAGAAAAATGGGTTGAACCATGTTTATTGGATGAAATAGGTTAGGACATTACTGCCAATGTGTGTTAAAGGGGAGGGAATATACGGGACCGTTTCTAGTTAAAAGAAAAAAATGTCAAAAATTTTATCTTATTTTAAAAACATTTTAAAAACTGCCCCCCAAATCTTCCAAACTTTTAAATCTATCTATCTATCTATCTATCTATCTATCATCTATCTATCTATCTATCTATCTATTTTTTTTTTTTTTAATCTATCTATTTTTAACCTGAGGTTTCCTCAACCCCAAATGAATCCTGGGGCCTAGCCAAGAAAGACACAAATGAGATGTAGTTGGTAGAGGTTGTACTTGGGGCAGACAAAGATTTTAATTAAGAATAGGGGAATAATTTGACTCTGGAAGGAATATAGTTAGACTGTAAGATTTTGCTTGTTATATGTTACATTCTTTTTGTAAAGATTTTATTTATTTATTTGAGAGAGAGAGCACACAGGCATGTGCAAGCATGAGCAGGGGAGGGGGGAGGGCAGCAGAAGAGGGAGAAGGAGAATCCTGTTGAGCAATCCCATGGCCCAATCCTGGGATCCTGGGATCATGACCTGAGCTGAAGGCAGACAGTTAACCAACTGAGCCATCCAGGCACCCTTAAATTCTTAATAATAGATGTCAACCCACATTATTACTGGCAATGTCAGCAAGAAGAAAGTACCACCTCTGTAACTCACCACAGCTGAGCAGGAGAAAGTGATCCAGGGGTTTGGTGCAGCTCAAGACACACTCTGAATGATTAGCAAACACTGCGTACCCAGTTTATGCCCTGTGGAGAGACACCCTTGATGACAAATAACACTCCTTAGCATTTTAGACAGACAGGCACAGGGAAAGGATATGCTACTTACCCAGGGGGTAGTAGCATATGACATTTACCACCCCAAGGAGATGTTGCAGATGGAAAATATTATCCATTCCAGAGGAGTTTTTAGACATATTTACAGATGATACACCCATGAAAGTTTGAGTGTTTGGAATATTCCAGAATCTTTGGACTTTTGTATCACTAATCATCCTTTGATAATGAGCCTGATATGCCATTCTTTAGGCCTTCATAATATCTTTTATATTCCAACTCTGGAGAAACCTGATATAGTTAAGTAGTTGTGCATTCATTTATTCATTTAGTTAGTCAACATTTATTCAGCACCTATTTGTCGGGTTTTAATGTAGGCAGCGATAATTAACAAAGGAGAGAGACATTTTTCTTATAAAGATTGCTATTATCTGGTAAATAATAATAGTAATTATTATTATGCTTCCCCAAGTTATATAAAACCCTGGTTGAAATGGGGGTGACATTAGCAGTAACAACACATACTTCTCTGATTCTCTTCTCTGATTCAATAATTGCAAGACCTCTACTTCTGGAAAAGGGTCTGGTAGTTATTTTTAGGAGTCCCACAGTGTTTCTGATGGGTACCACATATAGCCCCTGTTTTCTTAGTCTGCTGCTCTGGCTTCCTTTTACTTAAGCCCCCAGTCTCTGGCACTTCACTGGCTCAGGAGCCCATGATTGGGCTGCTCTCCATGGCTTCCACCTCTTCTTCCACTGTGTATCATTGCTGCTGATGTGAGAGATCCCCTAGTTGGTACCTGTGCATCACACTTTCTGGACTCTGTAGGATGCCATAACTGCATCATATTCTCGGAAGAAGTAGCTAAAATATCTCTCTCCCAAACTGGGGTCACGTGATGAAGCAGGGTTTTATGTGCTGTTTTACGGAGCTTCTTCCTGTTTTTACTCATAGCTTTTCCTCCCTGATTCTTCTTCTATCTCTCTCTAACTCACACCCATCACCATAAATTTAAAAAAAGTTCATTGGGTTTGGGGGGTGGAGGGCAGTGAGGATAGGTGGAGAAATCCGAATGACACCTCTAAACTTGGAATCATGGCCTCCTCTGGTAACCACAGTTATTAGACTGGCTTATGTATCTGATTCCCTTTCCTCATAGGATAGAATTGTCTTAGTTCTTCTTGCAAATAGACTTGTAGTTGGCCCACTTTATCAGGCCTGAAGGCATGCTCCAACATGATAGGCTGAAGTCTATTGTCTATTAATAATAAACATCTGAATCTCATCACAAAGCATTTTCATAGATAGCATCTCATTTTTCTCACAAAAGCCCAGAGGGGTTTGTTTTTTTTTAAAAATCCATTTTACAAATGAAGTCATTGAGGTTCGGAGAGTATAACTCTTCAGGGTCATACAGCTTAGATTCTCCATGCAGATTCCCTCATGTGGCATTCAGGTCTCTTTACACTCTGACCTCCACATATCTTTGCTAATTTTCCCTCTCTCCACCTCTCCACCTCTCTGTGTAACTCCTATGCCTTTGCCATTGAGAAAGAACCATGCGCAATTTTGTGAATGCTCCATGCTCCCTTTTACCTTTGTGAATTTACACATGTGTCTTAGATTGGGTTCCCTGGAAACAGATTCTGAGATGGAGAATTGTACGGGAAGTGCTCTCGGGAAGTTCAGTCACAAAAAAGTGAGGAAGGAAAGATGGTAAGAAAGGTGAGGAAGGTGAGTTTGTAAGGAAGTGAGAAAGGCAGGATTGGGCTTTGGGAGAAGCTGATGTGCAGTGTGGCTGCAACTAAGGCCTCAGAGAATCCTATCAGGTGCATAACCTTGGGCAAGATAGCTCTGAGGCTGAAGACAATTCCTAGTGAAGAACAAAGATGCAAGCAGTCAGCACCTGGTATTACCAGCAGCTGGGGCGGGGGAGTCAGCCCTGAAGATTAGATTAGATTCCACATCTTCATCCTTGTGTTTCTGTTGAGAGCCTCAAGTTACTTTTTGCAAAGGATTAGTGGAAGATAGGCTTTTCATCTAAAAATGCATTCTTTTGCCATGAGATAGAATTCTAGTTTCAAAATAACTTCCACTTCTGACTTTAAAGAATCGCTTTATTGTCTAGTAGCTAATGTTGCTGATGAGAAGTCTGGTGCCTCTATGATTCTCCTTCGTTTGTAGGTAACCTGTCCTTTGTTGATCATTTTTAGATCTTCTTCATATCATCTTCTGTGATTTTAAATTTCATTCTCACTGAGCATGAGTCTTTTCTGTTTTTTTTTTTTTTTAAGATTTGATTTTTAAGTAATCTCTACATTGAACATAGGGCACAAACTCACAACCTGGAGATTGAGTCACATGCTCTTCCAACTGAGCCAACCAGGGGCAGCTGGGCATGAGTCTTCTTTAGGTCATCCTGTTACGTACTTTGTGGCTGCCTTTACTCTCATAGCTTCTGTCTGTTCTCAGCTCAGGAATTTTTCTCCAATTATTTACTTTTCTATGTTTTCTTTGTTTCTTCTTGTATTTTGTTCATGAATCTCTTCAATTGATTCCATGTGCATTTTCTATTTCTTTATAATTCTCTTCAGTGTTTTGGAAGACTTACTCTTCTTTTTTTCTCACCTTTTCTGTCAAATTTTTTTTTACAAGAATCATATTTTTAATTGCTAAAATCTCTTACTTTGATTGCTCCTTTTTATGACAATCAATTCTTGTTTACAAATGTAGCTTTCTCCCAGCCCGTGGCAAGGGAGTAGGGCTTCCATAGCTCTGAACCTCTCAGATGTTAGAATGCACAAAAGTGTGTTCCAGTGGCTTGAAAGCAGTTCTCAAGAAAAAGAAAATACTGAGAGATCTCTGGGAATCTGGATGGAACACAAGATTACACCCTATGGATAAAATTTTGACTGTGGTGTGACATTCTTCTATTGAGACCTATGAAAATGACTAACATGAGTTGTGTGTTATTTTAAGTTTGTTAAAAATCCTATCTTGGAATTTCTTGGGGGTCATCATGACTTTTCAGGCATTCTCCGGGCCTCACTTATTGGCAGGATATGATTAAACCAGAAAGGGCAGCAAAAAAAGGTCAAGGTTAATTGAATTTATTCAAAGTGAGGAAATATTAAGAACTGCTATTCCATATAGATGAGGGAGCCAATAGAGAGAAGGAGGTATATGGTGGGCAGTGTGGTTTTTATGAGAAGTCCACAGAATGTGGTCACTTGTCCAAGGCTTTTTTGGTAAAGAATAAGGAGAGGCTCCAATTTAAGGTACGTAGTCTCCCTTATCCATGATCTTCATTGCTAAACTGATTCCAAACAAATAAGTATTTATTATAAATAAAGGATAAGAGACTGAGAAATAATTTCCAATGTCAGGAGATAACAGTGTTGATGAATCATTTCCCCTCCAAAGAACTATAGATAGTAGAGATTTAAGAATTCAATTTTATGTAATATGTTACCGATATTTTTACATTAAAAAAATCTAATGTTTGTGAGTGTTGCCTAGGTTATATTAATTGACGTTGAATTATTCTTTAAGGCTTGTTGGCAAAATCTTTATTTTTTTAGGCAACAGTAAAAGAAAAGTAATAACTTCCAACCCTGGCAAAACTTCAACATTTCTCTCTGACCCCTCCAAATAAAGTATCTTTATTTATTTATTTATTTATTTCGAAAAAACACTAGAAAGAGAATTTAATGCCTTTGGGAAGAATCTGCAAAGGGTTGAAAACACCCAAAGGCAAAGACCAGCCCTGAGGGTTCTAAAATATTATCATTAATATTATATGATGGCATTGCTTAGAGATATACTATTTACCTATTGAATAACTTTTTTAAAATTAATGTTACTGGATAAATGAATGCATTCATATTGGAGTACTAATTCCAATCAACCCCTTTTTAGTTTTCTGGTGTTGCTCCAAATGAGGTAGGGAAGGATTTGGGGCACAGTTGGGATGGATGAGGTAAAGGCTATTGACCTATTGATTTTCTCTGAGACTTTGTTGGCAACCCTTGGTAATATCTAATATTAGTATAGATTTTAGAGTTTACTGAAAAATATGCTCTAAGAGAACACTCAACTTTGGAATTTTGAGAAAGGGAAGTCACAATCATATGGACAGGAGATGAAAGCATTTGTTAAATTTAAACATTAGGTGTAAAGTCAAATGAGCATTACTGCTTAATCTTACAAGCTGTAAAATAAAATAAATCAAGTCTAGTAGCTTCAAGTTGACACAAAAGACACGTTTCCCCCACCTTCCTCTCTTAGGATTCATCACATTAATACACACACAAACATAAAACCAAACATCATTATGCATTTTTTTTTCTATTTCACTGCTATACCTTTTTTCACATTAGCCCCTTTCTTGGATTTTGAAATTTAGAGGCATTAATAACAAATTTCAAATAAACACACATATACCATTAGGTATGAAAACATTTCTCATGGTTAAGGAGCTCTTGATATTTACCACTCACCTATTTCCCTGGCTACCTTTATTAATTATTATTATTATTATTATTATTATTATTTATATATTTTTTTATTGGAGTTCAATTTGCCAACATATAGCATAATACCCAGTGCTCATCCCACCAAGTGCCCCCCTCAGAGCCCGTTACCCAGTCACCCCAACCCCCCACTCACCTCCCTTTCCACTACCCCTTGTTCATTTCCCAGAGTTAGGTGTCTCTCATGTTTTGTCACCTTCACTGATATTTTCACTCCTTTCCCTTTCACTACTTTTTATATTCCCCAAATGAGACCATATAATGTTTGTCCTTCTCCGATTAACTTATTTCACTCACCTGGCTACCTTTAAAAAGGCTTTCAGGTGGGCCACCTGGGTGGCTCAGTGGTTTAGCGCCTGCCTTTGGCCCTTGGCATGATCCTGGAGTCCTACATGGGGCTCCCTGCAGGGAGCTTGCTTCTCCCTCTGCCTATGTCTCTGCCTCTCCCTCTCTTTGTCTCTCATGAATAAATAAAAATAAAATCTTAAAAACAAAGTTTAAAAAGGCTTTCAGGTTAACTATTGAAAACCCAAACATTATAATTTGGTACCACCCATCTTCAGAATCCAGGAAACAGATCAATATTTGAGCTACAGGCAGTTGAATCTATGAGCAAACCTTGCAAAGGAGCTTAATACAAGCAAGTGCAATTCTCTAATTAATCAGATTACATTTTTTATAAGTACTCACTATATAAAAATTTGGGGGCTCTGTTAATGGTCTGTGATAGGGTAAGTGTACAGATTTATGCCTAACCAAGAAAAGTCCAACTGAACGTATTTTGTTTAAATTAATAAAGAACTGTGGAGGGAATTGAGGGTTGAAGGATTAGGTAATGAATAAGAGAAACAGATGCAGATGAAATATGACTTCCTTCGTGTGGTGTATTTCAGGGAATCTTTAATTTACCTGAATATGGCCATGAGTTATGCTTAGAGTATTGTATTAGAATTCCTAGTAGAAAGGGATTTAGATATACACGTAAAGTTAAATATGGTTAGACAGTAAAATATTGATTGCTTACCACAAACAATGCAGCAGGGTATCTAACACTTGTTTTCCTTGTGGAACATAATAAGGTAATTAATTTATCTCTAGCTGAGTTTTATTTCCGAAAAAAAAATTTTTTGGTGGAATAGATGTGAATGTATTTTGTGTGTATCTTGAACAGCTCTCTATTTGTGCTGTAATAACCACGTGTGGTTTGTGGCAGCACTTTAATGATCATCACCTTGGAAATAGGGCTACTTCCTTTTTCTTTTAAATAGTAAAATACAAGTGTCAGTAGTAAAACAGCACTCCGGATATAAAAGCTAATGACTAATAGGAGAGTTCTGACCCTCTGAATTGCGTTTACTGTTCACCAATGATTATGTCATTAGGAATGAATTAGATAGTCAATGAGGTGAATCTTCAAATCAAAGCTGCCACTTTGAAATTTTCAATAATTTGTTCACTTGTAGGATTAGGCTAGTATTTAACAGCCATTACTGTTCTATTGCTGGGCTTATGTGGCCGTGAAAAGCAGTTTTCTTCTGGTATCGTTCTTTCTCTCGCTCTTTTTTTTTTTTTTTTTTTTTTTTTTTTTAGCAACTGTATCTTTTTAAAGCTTTTTAGAGTTCTCTGATTATTTACTCTTGATATGAACAGCAAGCTAGAGCCAAAATAATCTACTATTTACTGTCAGGAAATCATAGGAAAATGTGGGGTGGAAGGTTGAGAAGAGGTCAGAGGACTGTCCTTAACAAAGGACGTTCCAGAAATGTTGAGGGATGGTGATTCTTGCTCCTGCTTCTTACTATTTTTTTTCTTGCTTATTGTTTTTAGTATCTAAATAACGTGAAAAAACATAATGGCTATCTTTTTTTTTTTTGGTCTCCTGGGAGAATTCACTTACGACTATATCTAGTTTCGAGTACTCTTTTTTTTTTTATTGTAAAAACATTAGTTCTTTTGTGGATACTCAGCTGCTTGTACAAATTGGAATAATAGCTACAACAATAGCTGCCACTTCTTGCATGTTTGCTATGTCTAGATGCCATGCTAGGGACATTATCTGCACCACTCCATGTAGTCCTTATTGCATGCTGTGAAGTTCCAGGGTGGGAGTAAAAGGGGACTGGCTGAGACGCAGAGAGTAATGTGCATTTTCTTTGGTTGCACAGAATCACATCACTGGTGGCAAACCTCCCTCCTCCACTTGAAATTATTGATGTAAAGGACAAACCTGCAATATTTCCTAAGAACACAGAGGAAAAAGATATGGTAAAACTGATTAGGAGAGAAGGGCTGGAGGAAAGAAAGCAGATGAATAATAATTAAAGTAACAAGGAACAACACAAGAAGAAAAGGTGTGTTAAAACCCAAACAAAACAACTCCCTGCCAGTGGATTGGAAGAGTTTGCTATGATTCAAGCAAAATTCTTAAACCGGGAATTATAAAAAGAACAATTATTGACAAACAGATCTGGTGAATTTTCTGAAGTCTGAGGATAAAGAAAATATTTTCTTTGAAATCCCTTCTTTGACCCAGGGATTATTTATAAGTGTGCTTTTTGAGATTTTCCTGTTGTCCGAACAAAAAAAAAGTTCCTGTGAGGGTGGTTCACATGATGCTGTGCACCAAGAGTTGAATCGGAATTTCCTAAATGTGTTTGGTGGAAAATAAAGTGGGATTTCTAAATAGTTAACACGAGGACAAAATCAAATATGTTTTCAAAATACCTGGTTGAACAAAGTTAAGTAGCTTTATTTCCTGCAAATATTAACTAATTCTTAAAGAATTTCCTAGAAGGGAGTAAAGTTCGTAATGTTTCCCAAACCTTCAGTCATTAAGGCTCTTTCCCTGTTTTTTTCTTGATGAATTTGTTTGGATTTGACTCCAGAGAATAAATTTTGGGAAGTAGTTTGAGTTATGATTGCTGAGGAAATTTTTGATGGTGTTCCCCCGAAAGGGTCATGGCACCCATGTTTGAGAGCAATGGGTTGTTGATTGTTTCTTTCTCCAGTTTGGAAGTAGATTTACACCAAAGAAAGCTTAAAAACACCTCTCCTGGGGCACCTGGATGGCTCAGTGGTTGAGCATCTGCCTTTGGCTCAGGTTGTGATCCTGGGGTCCTGGCATCAGAGTCCTGCAGGGAGCCTGCTTCTCCCTCTGCCTCTGTCTCTGCTTCTGTCTCTCACGAATAAATAAATAAAATCTTTAAAAAAACAAAACACCTCTCCCATTGTCCCATGGCTGGGGAGATTACTGATTTTACCTGCCCAAGAATATCAGTCACCAAGCTCTATACTTCGGTGAATTGGAAGTGGAGGTGGAGAGAAAGGGAGGGAGGAAGAGAGAAAGAGAGCAGGAAGGAGAATCTGAGACTGGTATCTAGTTCATTGTGTGTCTGTGTGTGTGTTGTGGTTGTCACAAATGCAAATTTCAAGCATCTCTTGCCTTCTCTCATATAGCACATAGAAATCCAGACCGAATGTGTTTCTACAATGTGATTGAGAATCAAGAGTCGAGTGGTTAGCCTCTAATGATGACCTGGTCATTTTAATGGAATTTTGGCTTATCAAGGCTTATCTCTGGTCAGTAGTGCTATGTTACGAAAGGGCTGTGATATGCTACAGATGAAGGAACAGAGGCTTGGAGAGTTAGGGAGTCGCTAAAATCACACACACAGTGGATGGGGGAGTTGCTGCTAGAACTTTTCCTAATGGCCAGGCTGTTCCCCTTGGCCACACTCCTCAGAATAGGTTGTAATTGGAGCCATGAAATATTTTCCAAAACATCTCACAGTGATGAGTTAGTAGGAATATGATGAATATCATGTTACCATGTAATAATCAGTTATGAAACAGAAAAAATTATATGAGGTTTCTTTCCCTAAGTAAGAATACCATTCTCTGCCAAGATTGAAACTTATTCAGCCCATAACCTTTGCAAATGAAAAGCTGAATTATTTTAACAGGGTTTTTGAGATTGGTTTTATATTGTTTTCAGAGTATATGCTCAAATAACTTATTTCCTGAATTATGCCTCTTGAGAAAATAACCAGTCACAACAAAAGTCTAAATTTTAAAATTATCTCCCTTTGAAACAATTTTTTTTACCACAATAAGATACAGCCAATTAATTAGAGCAAAGGACATTCAATTAATTTCGTATTTCAAAGTTAACCTCTCCGAAGTACAGAGTTCACATTTAAAAAAATGTCCTTGATTCTAGTTGCTATACTTTATTCACTGTGAATCAAGCCCAATTTGGCGGAGAAAAAAAAAAATACCTGGTTTAGAATGGAATTGTGTGAGAACTGGCTGAATTTGAATTTTGCTTGCTTGAAACAGTTGATCTACTTATGTTGTTAAATAGCATTCAAAGTTGAACCAAGGAGACCCCAAATGCACAGAGGCCACAGTATAATTTTTGTCCTCTTAGAATTCATTGATTTTTGAAGTTATTGGAGCATTTGTTTGTTTTTTTAAAGATTTCTGCCATCTGACACATCCTTTGCTGGGTATTTAGAAACATGCTTACTAGCTCTTTGTTTTGTGTTAGGAAGTGGATTCTTTCCTCTTAGCCTGGCTTATCTGCATCTGCAGTAATTAGTTGGGTGGTGAATTAAATAAGTTACACCTGAGTTAGTTGAGAGCTTTAATCTGCCTGCATGAGTAGGAAAATTCTAAGCTTCCACTGAACTGAAAACCTAACTCACTGGCAGGATAGAGGGTGACAATGGTCACAGCTAATGAGGTTCTGTTGGAAGGGATTGAATAATCATTTAAAAATCCATTCATTGGCTGATCTGGCTGTCAGGACAGGGCATTGTCACACATATGGCCTGGCTGCCTGTGCCTCTGTAGCCTGTGGTTAGTATCACCTTTCAGGAGAGTCCACTCCCCAAGGCATCAGCAACCATATTTTAACAATAGGAGCAAATATATGATGGACTTATGTTTCTTAATCAAACTGAAATTCTGCATTTGGCTAACAGTATCCTGTATTGAGGGGGAAAATGGCTGTTACATCTTCTGTTTGTTTCTAAGAGCCAGCAACAAGCTCTTGGCATCAATATTCATAGTGGGTTTTCAAACACTCGGCGAAAAACATCAATAGCATCTGCTCGCACCCCATCACCCTATCCCACATTCATTTGGTAGATAGCACTAGCTAGCTGGATGTTAGATTCTGCACCTTTCTGTATTGAAACTCAGGATTTACACTGTGGACTAACTCCAGCATAGTTAGAAAGTTGCTTCAAAACAGTTATATTTTGGCTTCAGCCTTGCTCATGAGGCCCAGCCCACTTGACCAAAGAGCAGAGCCAAAGACTGTGGACTCTAGTCCTAGCCGCTCTCTGACTAATGGAAGGACCTTGAGAATACTGCATAGAGTCAAAGGGCCAAGATTTAAATCCTGCCTCTGTATTGGCTACCTTTGAGATTTGGGTCAAGTACTTAGTTTTTTTTATCTATATTATGAGGATCAAATTATAATCCCTGTGTACTCTACAAGGTAACTAGGGCCAGTTGAAAGGAGCTTTAATTGTTATTTTTAATATTAAAGTTAAATAAGTGTGTATTTTCTCCCTTCTGGTCATAGGTTTATCCCCCAGAGAATGTCTACCACCATTCCCTATTAACAGATATTTGTGTTCAGCTATATTGCAGTTGTTAAGCTATAATATTTCCATTGTAAGCACCTCTCACTGCTGCAATCATGGCATATTTTTCCAAAGCTTCATCTTTCTGCCCATACTCCTTTAGGAGGCTACTGGTTTTCTCAGTAAACCTGTTAAATTGTGGCACCCAAAACTTGAACACAGAACTCAAATTTGGGGCCTGATATGTGCTTAATATATTCTTATTCTGCAGAGCTCAGAATGAAGTCTCAAGATTGCCTTAGTGATTTTTAGCAGCTAGATCCATTGATCTTAATGAGATTTTAGCCTGTAGAACACATAGGTTTTTTTCACATCAACTTCACATGCGTCTACTTCCTATACCTAATAGTATATCAATAGTATATTAAGTGATGGCTAACTTTTATCAAGTGTTTTCAGTGTTTGCATACATTGTTTAGTTCTCACAGCAAACTTACAAGCAAATTCTATTGCTTTCCCAGTTTTACAAATGATGAAGCTAGGACTTAGGGAAAAAGAGATGCAATATATTTTTATGTGTTAACCTTGTGTAGTACAATCCTGCCAAGTTCATTAATTCTAGGAACTTTTCTTTCCTTCTTCCTCCTTCCATCCCTCCCTCCTTCCTTCCCTCTCTCTCTTCCCCTCTTTCTCTTTCTTAATAAGTTCCTTGGAATTTTCTATGTACACAGTCATGTTGTCAGTAAATGTGACAGTTTTACCTCCCCCTTTCCAACCTGTATGTCTTTTCTTTCTTTTTCTTCCTTCTTTCCTTCCTTCTTTTCTTTCTTTTCTTTCTTTCTTTCTTTCTTTCTTTCTTTCTTTCTTTCTTTCTTTCTTTCTTTCTTTCTTTCTTTCTTTCTTTCTTTTTTTCTCTTTTTTGCCTTATTGCATTGCCTAGGACTTCCAGGGCAATTTTGAGTGAGAGTGGTTTGAGTTGACATCCTTGTCTTGTTTCTGATTATAGGTGAAAAACATGTGGTCTTGCCCTAGTAAATTTGATGTTAGCTGCAGGTTTTTTTTTTTTTTTTTTTTTGTAGACATCCTTTATAATTTTGAGGACCTTCCCTTCTATTACTAGTTTGCTGAGAGATTTTAAGATGTTGTGAATGTGTGTTATATTTTGTAAAAATTTTTTTCTGTATCTATTGATATACCACCTGTATCTTTTTTTAGGCTGTAAATATAGTTGAATTATATTGATTTAAGAAAATTAAACCATTTACCCTTTCCAAGGGTAAATGTCCTTGGTTGTGTTGTATTATTTTTATATATTGTTGGATTTGCTAATATTTCATCAAGGATTTTTATGCCTGTTTTCACGAGGGATACTGGGGTGTAGTTTTGCTTTTTTGAAATGTCTTTGCTTGGTTTTGGCCTAAGAATAAAACTGGACTTGTAAAATTAGTTGGGACCTGTTCCCTCCATATTTTCTGGAAGAGAATATGTAGGATTGGTCATTTTTCCTTTAAGTTCTTGGTAAAATTTGCCAGTGAAATAATTTAGGCTTGGGGATTTCCTTTCTGGAAGATTTTAAACTACAAATTTAATTCTTTAACATTTTTAGGACTCTTTGGGTTATCTATTTTATTTTGGATGAGTTTTGGTAGTTTGTGGCATTCAAAGAATAAGTTAATTTCATCTAAGTTTGTTTCATCCATTTTCTCTATTGGTTTTCTGCTTTCAATTTTGTTGACTTCTGCTCTTTATTATTTCATTTTTCTGCTTATTGTGAAGCTTATTGTGCCCCTTTTTCCTAGTTTCTTGAGGTGGAGGCTTAAGATTCTTTAACACAAGAATTTAATACTATTAATTTCTTTCTGAAAATTGTGTCATATTTAAATATTTTCTAATTTCCCTTGGGATTTTTTCCCCCTTTTACATGGATCAGAAGTGTGCTGTTTAATTTCTAAATATGTGGAAAATTTCCTGTTATTCTTTTGTTATTGATCTATAGTTTAATTCTGTTATGGTGACACCTAAGTGGCTCAGCGGTTAAGCATCTGCCTTTGGCTCAGGATGTGATCCTGGGGTCCCAGGATTGAGTCCCACATTGGGCTCCCTGCATGGAGCCTGCTTCTCCCTGCCTGTGTCTCTGCCTCTCTCTCTCTCTCTCTCTGTGTCTCTCATGAATAAATAAATAAAATCTTTAAAAAAATTTAAAAAATTAATTCTGTTATAGTCAGAGAATATATTTTGTATGATTTAAATTCTTTGAAGCAAGTTGGAGTTTGATTTGTGACCCAGGATTTGGTTTCTAGCTACAAGATAAAGTGTCTCTAATAGCATTGTATCTTCTCAGAGTCAAATCTCATGATGAAGGATGAGAAGGTGGGTCACTTGCAAAATAGTTCCTTTTTAATGGGTTTGATATGTGGGTGGTACATTTTGTTATATAGCAATGAAAGGAAAAACAGACCAAACTATTCTGAGAAATCAGAGATAAAATCTACATTAGTAACCTAAGAAATTTAATGGGTCCAGGAGTAGAGGTACAAATTGTAAGGTAATCAAATTTACATTTTAGTACGTAAGATATAGCTTGTTTGTGATCATATTCAGAGTCCTAGCTGGTAATTAAAATGATTTCTTTAGAAAGCGGAATAACCTCAGTGTTTGCAAATAAATTTTTATATAGTACCATAACATAAAAAACTTAGGTGAGAGTAGAGTGGTGCTTACTTCATCCAAAGCTCCCTTCATGCATTTCCTATTGGCTCTCAGCTGCAATTTCTGGCATAACAGTTTAGATTACTAGGATTCTACCAAATATAGTTTAAAAACTAGGTCTGTGGGTAAATGATAATATTCAACATTAAGAACTTCCAGAGCTTTTAGCCAATAGATAAATAAATAAATAATAAATTCAACAGTTATTTATTACATTTTCCATATTCCAGAGACTCTACTAGGTGCTAAAAAATAAAGTAAAGAATGAGATTAGACAGGTCTTTATTCTCATGGTTCCAAAAAATGGGAGTAGGGAGGGGGATTATTATTAAATCTGCCCTGTTTAACAACCTTGCTGATGTTTATATTTGTTCTAATTGTTAATTTTCTTTGGTTTTCAGAGCAGCAATAAAATCATCTGCAAATAATGATCATTTGATTTCTTTCTTCCAAATATTTATATGATTTCATTTTCCTCTTACATAACATTGGGAAATACTGACGAAACAATGATAATCTTTGGGAATGTATTTTTCTTGTTCTTTAATGGACTGCTTTTAGTGTTTCATCATTAGGAATAAGTTGCTTATAGTTTATTTTTGATAGTTACTTGTAGTATTTTTTTTAAAATATTTTATTTATTTATTCATGAGACACACAGAGAGAGAAGCAGAGACATAGGCAGAGGGAGAAGCAGGCTTCCCATGAGGAGCCTGATGTGGGACTTGATCCCAGGGCCCCAGGATCATGACCTGAGCCAAAGAAGACACCCAACCACTGAGCCACCCAAGTACCCCCACTACTTGTTGTAGTCTTAAAGAAGTAGCCTTCTATTTCTGATTTATTAAGAGTTTTTTTCTTTTTAAAATATCAGGCATTGGAGTACCTAGGTGGCTCAGTTAGTTAAGTGTCTGCTTTCAGCACTCCTCACTCAGTGGGGAGCCTGTTCCTCCCTCTCCCTCCACCCCTTTCCCTGCTTATGCTCTCTCTATCAAATAAATAAATAAATAAATAAATAAATAAATAAATAAATAAGATCTTTTAAAAAAATAAGGCATTAATGTTGAGTTTTATCGGATATCTTATTGGTATTTATCAAGATCATCTTTTATTTTTAGCCTATTGAGTCACATTAATAAACTATTATACAGTGAGTCACATTAATAAACTTTTCTGTAAATATTAAAATAATTTTAGGTTGATCAAGGTGTGTGTGTGTGCACGCATATTTAAAATAGTGATCTGAATTACATAAATTTTATTTTACTGAATTTTTTTTTTTTTACTTGTATATAAAAAGGAATTGGGAAGCTTTCACAATTTTTCAGTGATCTAGAGTTATACTGTTCAATATGGTAGCCACAAGCCACATGTGACTATGTAAATTTACATTTAAATTAATTAAAACAAAAAATTCAGTTCCTAATCCCCATAAAATTATCAGCAATTTCTCAAAAGGGAGTTTAGAAGCTGCCTCTAAAACCAGAATGCTTCTCCCTTTTAATCCAATCTTCATATTGTGGCCTCTCTTGCTTTTCTTTAAATCCTTTTGCCCACAGTTGTCACCATGGGGGTGAGAAGATGTGGGATAGGAGATGGGTTAGGTCAAGGGAAGGGCACTAAACAAAGGTGACATCCTTTGACTTCTTTTTGGGTCTCACTATCTGACCACTGATGTTGCAACTGCTTATTGACTGCTTTTACATTGTGTCCTTTTCATGTTTTCTCAAAAGAAGGTGTCACTTTTGGAGGGTATACTTGGGTGAGTTGTTCTGTTTCTCCTGTCCTCTTGCCCTTTTCACTCTCTAGGGTAAAAATCTTTAATCTTGCATCACGAGAAGTCCAAATATTTTTGTGCCCAAATATTTTTGTGCCAAGTGTTTAAGATTTCCTAAGACCAACACTATACTCAGTCTAGTTAATCTTGTTTCTTTTTTAAAAATATTCTTTCTTGGGCAGCCCGGGTGGCTCAGCGGTGTAGCGCCGCCTTCAGCCCAGAGAGTGATCCTAGAGACCTGGGATTGAGTCCCATGTCGGGCTCCCTGCATGGAGCCTGCTTATCCCTCTGCCTGTGTCTCTGCCTGTTTCTCTCTCTCTCTCCTCTCTGTGTATTCTCATGAATAAATAAATAAAATCTTAAAAAAAAGTATTCTTTCTTTATTTGAGAGAACACGAGCAGAGTAGGGAGAGAAGCAGGCTCCCCACTGAGCAGGGAGCCTGATGTGGGGCTCAATCCCAGGACTCTGGGATCATGACCTGAGCTGAAGGTAGATGCTTAACCAATTGAGCTGCCCAGGCACCCTGTAGTTAATCTTGTTTCTGTCCACCACTCAGAATCACCCTGTCCTCTGTTCAAGCAGTCAACTAAGTGGTTTTCAGGTGAGTCACTCTCATGCCTACTGCTCTGCCTGTAAATCTGTCGATTTACACAAAGCCTCTCGTGTTATCCAGTTTCTTTAAGGTCCAGCCAAAGCCTTATTTCCTCTTGGGAACTCACCCTCTTGCTCTGACAGTGGTTCACCTAGAGAACTTGTGGAAACGCAGATGGCTCCATCAGAGCTTCTGATTAGGATAACTGGGGTCAGAGGTGAGAATATGCCTTTCTAATAAATTACCTGGGATGCTGATGCTGCTGGTCCACTTTGAGAACTCAAAGCAATTGGCATCAGTGTTGCATAATTCAAAACTCAGTGGTCTTGTTCTCCAATTATGTCACCTGTCTTAGATGTATCTCCCTAACCCCACAATGGAACGTCAAGAGTGAAGGAAACTCAGAAGGTTGCCATGCTCTTCCAGGAGGAGGATGACCTTCTCTGTCTTTGTTGTTGGCCAAGTCTTCTTCTTTGCAGGCCCTGGCTGGTGTCTGCCACTTCTTGTACCTCCACTGGGGTGCAGTTAGCCAGCAACTGCCGTATCTGCCTGCCTGCAGCTGTGGCTCATTGTAAATTAACCCTTGGCCACTGGATGCCACTCTTCTGTCAGAGTTTCGGGCTCACCTCCGCTGTTAACTCCTACCGGTGAATTATTATTTCTGGTTTGGCCCAAGGGTTACAGTGTGAAGTTTGATGAAATTGTTTAACTGATTATAACGTCCATCTCTCCAGCGAGCTGGTGCCTGGCTTAGGCAAACCACAGAGAGTTTCAGTTCCAGTTGTTGTTTGCGTCCTGGTGTGATCTGAGTCATCAAAAGCCTCTTCCATTCCCCAGGCTTCCCCACTGTCTGAGGCCAGAGCTTGGCATTTTGATGCCTGTGCTGCTCCTCCTCTCAGTCAGGAGACTGGCACAGAATCACATCCTTTCAGCAGTCATTGTGTGCTTACCTCTTCTCTGCCTCCCTGGGCTGAGTGACATGCCCCTTCCACTATACTTTCCCAGCATCTTCAATGTATTTCTTTTGGAGATTTACAGGACATTGTATTTATTTGCTTATGTTGGGAGGTTGGCAGGATGGAGGAAAAGTGTACAGGCTTGGAAATCAGACTCAGATTCCGGTGGATTACCTGAATGGCCCCAGTTCTTCACCCTTTTGCCATATGACTGGCAGTTCCTGATGCAGACTCACTAAAAGCTAGAGTAAATTCCGGACTTACCTGAGTTTGCCCATGTAGCTTTCTTTGGTCAGTGGAATTTAGCATAGATGATGCAACCACGTTTGAAAGGTGCTTGCACAGCTGGATTTGCCCTTCTGGGTGTCTGCCATGGCAGAACAATATGTCCACGATTGCCTGATGTTCCCAGAAAGATGATAGGCCCTGAGAGCAGAGTCACCCTGAATCCAGCCCAACCTGGATCAAAATGGCCCTTTGCTGACCTGCAGATTACTGAGAATAAATCAATGTAAGTTTAATCTACTGATATTTGGGGGGGGGGGGTTGTTGGCAGCATTTTGGTGGCAATACATAAACAGACTGGGGTTCAAATCTGATCTCTAAAAACCAGCTGTGGTTTTGAGATATATCCAGGCCTTTTGATGGTATTACCTTTAAATGGGGTCAGTAGCAGCTAATCTCTTAGGGTCACCATTAAGTATGTAAAATGCCAAGTGTAGGGTCTTAAAATCACCTCTACAGTTACCAGCTGATAGTACCTACCCAATAAATGTGTGTTGGGTGCACCGAATGGAAACTCAGAGAGTCATAAAGGGAGGAAATGTCATATCGTGGGATTCCAGGACTTGTTTACAGTATTGCAAGCATAGAATGAACCTATAGAAGCTTGCTTAGGGATGACAACCTCCTTAAATTTCTGGAGAACAAGATGATTCCACTGTGCCTAGAATGTAATATAAGAAAATACTTCTATGTTAAGGCAACCCTTTTGGGTACCCTCCCTCTTCAGGAGCTTTATACTATCACTCGATAAACTTTGTTTTGGTGCCCACCAAAAAAAAAGAAAGAAGAAAGAAAGAAAGAAAGAAAGAAAGAAAGAAAGAAAGAAAGAAAGATCTATGTTTGAGGCCTCTTTCATCTCTGTGACCTGCTGATCCTAGGATCCTTGTTTCCTGAGCCCTTATTTCTCCCCACATTTGCCGTGGCCATCTGATCCTGCTCGATGGTGTGCAGTCTAGGGCCTGACTCCGGTCTCATACAGCCTGGTGGTTCTTGAGTACTTATGGTGTGTCAGACACTATCTGTGGCACTATATTGTTACTATCTCACTCAATCCTCATATCCCCATCAGAAGAATTCCCATAATATAGAGGTGAAAGTGGAGGCTTGGTGACACCAAGTAGGTCACACAGCCAGTAAACAGTAGAGGTGATTCTTACCCCAAATCTGACTCCTAAACCTTTGCTTTTACTTTTATTTCATGCTACACTATAGATGAGTAGCTCTTCTCCCTCTCCCCCTCCCCCTTCTTCTTCTTCTTCTTCTTCTTCTTCTTCTTTCTTCTTCTTCTCTTTCCTCTTCTTCTTCTTCTTCTTCTTCTTCTTCTTCTTCTTCTTCTTCTTCTTCTTCTCTTCTTCTTCTTCTTCTTCTTCTTCTTCTTCTTCTTCTTCTTCTTCTTCTTCTTCTTCTTCTTCTCCTCCTCCTCCTCCTCCTCCTCCTCCTTCCTCCTCCTCCTCCTCCTCCTCCTCCTCCTCCTTCTTCTTCTTCTTCTTCTTCTTCTTCTTCTTCTTCTTCTTCTTCTTCTTCTTCTTCTTCTTCTTCTTCTTCTTCTTCTTCTTCTAAATGTTTACTAGAAAATCCAGAGTTACCCTATAGGAAGAATCACATGAGTTTGAATGGAGATGTCTGCAGAGTACAGTGGATGTGACATGACACAAAAGCCATTAATACAAGTTTGCTGGGGATCCTATTTGCAACTCAGATGCATGTGAATTTTTTTTTAATACATGAAGGTGGTTTGTGAGTCACCTACTAGTTGTTGAGCCTCAATGTCATTTGCCACGGAACCTCAGGAAAGGTGCTAGGTGGCCTGCCTGTTTGTCCTCTGAGCTAATTGTGATGGGCAGTTGTGATTCTTGCCCTGCTCTCATCTCAGGAGGGCCACACATATTTCCTAATTAATGTTTATAGCTCACCCTGGTCCCCTGAGATGGAAGCAGAGAGAAAGACTTGCCAAATGATTGCACTGTGATTTTCATCCCACTGATTGATAATGAACTCCAGAGATAATCTAAACCCTGTCCTTGGGTTTAGGGCTGGCCGGCCTGAATGTGTGGCTGACCCTTATGTGTGTGGGTTAACCTGGGCATGGGATATACCTGCAGGCCTATGACTTCTTCATAATTGCCACAGTTGGCCCCTGGCTAGGATTTGGTCTTGTTCTCTCCCTCTCATATGGAGAGATCCAGGATGCAAAGTTAGACTGTCTTCTTCCTTCTTGTTATTTAGTGCTTTATTTTGACCACATTGAACTGATTGGGAACACCATTGATGAACCTGATGTCACTGAACTCCTGCTGCCCAGAAGGTGTGAATTTTTCTGAACAGGTGAGGCAGAGTATTGATTACCTAAACTGAGCCTCCCTACCTTTTTGCTAACAGAACTCTAATTTTGTTCACATAATTGCTTTTCAGGTGACACTACTCCCACCTTGGGGTTATGTAAATCTTGGTTAGTCTAAGCCACGTGTGGTCTTCTTATTGCCCTAGACAGTTCGTTAATGGTGTGGGATGGGCATCTGACCCAGCTTTGGTCACTGAGACCTGAGGAGAAGTCTGTTGATGCAGAGGCATTGGGAAAATGTTTCTTTACTCTAAAAGAGGAAACATCAGGAAGAAATGACCTTTTCTGGCTAGTTGTTGTCCTGCCTGCAGGTGAAACCTAAACTGTGGCAATTTTCTTGTGGAAGTTCATTGAGGAAAAGAAATAAGCTAAGGACAGTAGAGCAGAATAAAATTGGTCCTTGATAGTTTCACTGAGTCTGAAGGAACCAACCCTGGAGTCATCCTCCTTTGGTACTTATGTTATATGAAATAGTAAAGTATCTTCACTGCTCAAACCATTTAAAGTTGAGTTTTTTGTTAAGTGCAGCTAAAAACATCATAATGATACCCCAAAAAGTTATTTGTAACAATATGAAAATTCCACATAGATTTTAGGATCGCACTGGCTGTCTTAGTTCTTCTGTCGCTCTCCTCTCTTTGTTTCTCTGACTCTGGCTCATTCTCTTGCATTTCATTCAACACTGGCCAACTCTACAGTCTGAGCTCCTGAGCATGGAAGCACATGGATGTGATGCAGAGGGGACCCAAAACCCACATGGATGCTTAATAGACAACCTCTAAAGATCTTTTATCCACTCTGAGCATTTGTAAGCAGTGGCAGGGCATAAAATGGGATAGTCTAGGGAAGCAGATATGCTTGATTTCCACTCAGCCACTTACTAGTGATGTGACCCTGGATTATGTTATGTAAACTCTGGGCCTTGGTTTTTTCATGTATAAAATGGAATCCAAAACACTCTTTCATGTAAGACGATTACAAAGATTAGATCTAATAAATGCCTGGTCCTTGCCTGCCCCTCCAGTCTGCTTCTGTTCCAGCCACTCTAACCCCTTCCCAAGTCTTCCAAAGTGCTTCACCTTCTCTCACCACAGGACCCTTGCACATGCTGTTTTCTCTGTGAGGGATGCTCTTTCCTCACTCTCTTAACCCTTACCATTTGGTGAACCCCTATTTGCCCTTCATGCTCTCAGATCAGGGGTCTCTTTCTTTCCTGAGTCTCCTCCATAGATTGTCTTTCTTTGTTGTTCTCATGAAACCAAATTCCTTTCAGAGCACTTATCACAGGTCCTAGTTATTTCTTATTTCTTATTCCTTATTATCTCATAATTGTGGCTCTTGATGAATGTTGGTTTCTGCCAGTAGCCTGAAGCTCTAAGAAATCAGGGACCACATCTCATGTTGATGTCTTTGGTATCCCTAGGTGGCCAGATCAATGCTATTCCTATAATAATATTCAATAAAATTTGTTGAATGAATGCATGAATATGCAAATTTCTGATATTTAGCAGGGGCTCAGTAAATTGTAACTGCCATTGTTAGCGTGTTCTCTTATCAGACTTTCCAGCCATTTCATATTTCCTTATGTTCTTTTGAATGGAATCCAGAGTATTTCATCACTAAGTTGCCCTTTACATATGGTACAAAGGAGCAGATGGTAGAGTATCGTCAGAAATCCCAAAGGACTTTACGTCTCTCTGAGCCTCAGTTTCTTCATTTATGCAATGAGTCAGATCCTTACTTTTCTGGCATTCTTAACATTTTCAGGTGCAGGGCAAGTTGCAGGGGGGATATGGCATGTCTTTTTGGCTCATTGATTGTCCCTGAATATTTGGGGAAAAGGAAACCTATATAATTAATTGATAAAACAAAAATGCTTTTGAATCAAATTGCAAAATGTGCACAAATATTAAAGCAAAGTGATCCACTTCCAAGTCCCTTAGTGATGTGCATTCCTGTGTCAGAGTCACCTGGGCCCTGTCCCGGGGGATTTGGTTTTAACTGGCCCAACTTGAAGCATCAGTATACATACATATACATATATATACCTTGAAAAGCTCTCTGTGGAATACTAATGTGCAGGCAGGGCAAAGACCTTTGCTCCAGGGTACTTTGGTGAAAAAATGCAACTGAGTGCCCTTGGATGGGTTCAAAGGTCCTTTCTAGTTCTGCCTTTTTTTTCCTCCAGGTCTAAAATTCTACCTCTAGGTCCTTCAGGAGCTGCTTTGGCTCTTCCCCATAGGAGGGTATTCACTAGCAATCCAGGCAGTAGACTCATGGGAATTTTCAAGGGTGCTTGGAAACCACCCCATGGCCCCTGTAGATAAGCCTGCCTCTATGTTTTCAGGGAAGAAAAATGGTGTGTTACTCACTTGTCTCCCATCTGGCTGGTAGCTGGGTTTCACTGACCAGGAGTCTGACCCATTGCGTGGACCTTAGTCACTGTGTGGGCTGCACAGCAGAGAATGTGAAGGCTTCTCCCAATAAAGCATCTCTGCACACTGCCTTTTGAGCAGGCACATCTAGAGATCTTAACGCTCAGCATACAGGGATGCTAGGAAAATCAAATGTGTTTTATTTATAAGTCCCCGTGCTCCCCCTTCCAGCCTCCCCAAGAAAAAAATTGCAAGCAGTGAATGCAAATAATTTTTCAAATCGATCGTTTTATGAAAATGCCTGTTTTTATTCTATCTTTTTTAAGGACTAGAGAATCACATAAATGACAATTCCAGAAACCGGAGATTTATGACTTTTTTACTTTCCAAATATGTTGGCAAGGAGTAAAAAAAAAATAAAATTTTGTAATTTCGGGAAGAGAATAATGTACTTTTTTATTAAAATGGAAATGACACACTGCTGCATATCTAAGTTGATTTAGTGTTTTTATTAGTTATATAACTGTTTTAATACCTCACTAACTATTGCGTTCTCCCTTAAGGTTTCCATTGTTCACATACCCTAGAAACAAATTGATAATTCTGAAAAAATAAAGTATTTCTTGGTTGTTTGCTAACAGCAGAATAGCAATCAGTCACCACAGGGTTACTACAATGGGCATCATTATATCTGGATCCTTATCAATTTCACTATACGGGTAAGTATTATTGCTGTATACCGGAACTCCTTTGGTGTTATTGCTTAATTTTAATTGTGATTGTAAAATGTGAACAATGTGGATCTTTAAACCACAATTAAACACCTGCTATACTTGTTGTCTGTTGGCATTTAAAGATATATTGAGTATTTAAAAACTGCTGATTCAGATATTACATTGAGCATAAAAATAGATTTAATTTGAGGACAAATGTTTGCTTAAGGAGGAAGTTCCAGGAAAGTTTTCGGAAGTCAGATAGGTGAATCCAAATTTAAGTTTGCTGGGAAAACACAGACCAGAGAGAAAGTGTAATCGTCATGCAGGATGTCCTCTGGCCTCCTCCTGCCGGTCTCATGCCAATTTCCTTCAGCAGCGGGGATCTGACTCTGTGTCCCATTGACAACTTGTTAATGAAGAACCTCCGTACAGGAAGCACCTGTCCGATGTTGATGAGATATTAATAGGAGAAATAACAGAGTTACAGAGGCGCAGGGGAAGGTAGTGAGGAGAAGGGAGAATGAGATCTGCTTTCAGCCCCAGGTCCCAGCCCAAATCAAATGTGAAAAATAGGGGGTTCTGGCCTTGGGGGCTTAAATCCTGCAGATGGAGGGTGATTGGAAGTGTCCTGAAATCCATATTCAGAGCGAGCATTGGTCTCTGAGCTGGGTCTGTGGTTTGCAGACTGAAGGTTTTATTTCATTTTTTTTTTTTTTCTGACAGGTCAGTGGATGGCTCCATCATCTCCACCATCATAATTAACCATTTACGGGTGCCTGCACCACACAGTACTCAGCTCGCAGTTTCCAATATCATTTAAAAGAACGTCATTTGCCTAAGCTCAGATATGCTTCAGTGTCTTTGGAAAAGAGCATTTCTTGTTTTAATTTCCCAGCAGTGTTTTTATAAACAGCGAAGAAGGGAGTAGTCTGGGTGGGACAGTGGGACGATAAACGAATCTTCCCTTAGAGAAACAGGACCACAGGTTGGATGTGAGGAGCAGGAAAGAATAAAATATACTGGGTTATATTCATCTAAGCTTAATTTTTTACTGACGAAAAATCAAATCAAAATAGATTTGCAAATCCCAACTTTCCATTTCAAGTAAACAAATCTGATGGTGCGCAAGGGAGCTGCTCAGCTGCGTGGGAGGGTTCATGCAAAAACGATTACACTTTTTGCAAAGACTGCAGAGCACGCAGCTGAGAGGAGGATGCATGATGAGACGTGACGAGGGTGGAGCCTACCTGTCGGGGAGTTGAATCTGGAGTGAGGCATACAGGTAAATTTCCATCCAAGTCTAGAAGTTGGACTGGTGTACTCACATGTGCTGTCAAACCCTGGGCCCCTCTCTCCGAGGCTCCATCTCAGTGCCGCCACGCATTAATGAGAAGCAAACCAGCCTTAACAAATAATCCTAGTGTTCCGTGAGAGTCACTTGATGACCCAGAAGAGGGGATCACCTAAAAAAATAAGAACCCAAATCTTTCGTTTCACAAGGGCAAGCCATTCTCCCTCCTGTGTCTCTCTGTTGTCACCAGCACAGTGGAAGTGATATCCTTCCAGATGGAAGTCCTTGTGAAATTCTAGGTCCAAGTTTAGGGTGAGAGAGGAAACCTCCTGGGGAACTTTGTGTTGTCTTTCTTTAAAATCATACAGCCTGAGCTCTGCCTCTGCTTCCCCACACAGTAATAGAGGGATGGAGGTGGGGAGGGGGTGGGGCAAAAGATGGGAGAAAAGGGAGTGGGCATCAAAAAGTCTATAGTTACATTCTGCTTTATAATTATAGCTTGAAACCTAGTCACTTTATTATTTTTTTTATTTTTAAAGATTTTATTTATTTAATCATGAGAGACAGAGAGAGAGAGAGAGAGAGGCACAGACATAGGGAGAAGCAGGCTCCATGCAGGAGCTTGAAGCAGGCTCCAAGCCAACGTGGGACTTGATCCTGGGTCTCCAGGATCACACCCTGGGCTGAAGGTGGTGCTAAACTGCTGAGCCCCCCGGGCTGCCCAAAACCTAGTCACTTTAAAACCGAATTTGAGAATTGTTCCTCTTGGGTCTCATTTTAAGGGACTCAGATATGATACTTGTACCTGATGAAGACACAAAGTAGTTGGTGCTCAATAGATAATTTTGAATGAGTGCGTAGATACAGAGCAGGCCCATAGAATGGATTGTGACAAGAGTTGATATACAAAGACATTCTAATTCAGCAGGCAACTTTGCAGGATGATGGAAATAATAGTATCTTTGATTATGGAGGCATATTAATGAGGGTAACATCAACTGCTCTCATCAAAAAACTGCCAAATCTCAATGGCATAACCCCATGTTGGATTTCACTCTTATAATGTCTCCAGTGAGTGCTCCTGGCTGGGGAGGGTCTCCTCCAAGCAGTACCCTGGTTTCAGGTACTGGCTCCTCCAATTGTGGCTCCTGCAGCCTCAGCATATGGCTTCCAAGGTTGCTGGGGGGACGAAAAGAGTATGAAGGACCAGGCATGGGAGGGTTTTAGGGGGCAGGCTGGGAGGTGCACCATGAATCTCTTTTACCCACTGTCATCCAGAGCTCAGTCCTGAGGCTGTACCTAACTGCAAGAGGGAATGAAACTAGTTCAAGAAGAGAAAGCAGTTTGGTAAAGAGAGGAGAATTGTTCCCATGTGTGTTAGAAGAAACTAGTGGGTTAGGAAGCATGCCCAGGCTCTTCGACTTGCTGAAGGAAAATAAAATATGCTGAACAGTTTGAATAATCTTTGGAATGGAGGGAGACATAAAATGTTTCCCATTCATGGCATGTACCTCGAAATGGCCAGAGTATCTCAGACTCAAAACAGGAGGGGAAACGGAGGGTGACTTCTGTTTGCAATGGATGGATGCTTTTGTTTTAGGAATCACCTTAGGTATAAGCATGTGTTGCTCTTAAATAAGTTCACACTCTCTCTGATTGCTAGTATGGTAATTGGAATTAACTGTTAATATTTCCCTGGAGACCAAATCACCTGTTTCCCAAGGACTGGCCTGGACAATGCAGTGATAGATATAGGTCAGTGAAACTGATATGATGTTCAAGCTGGATTTATGTCATAAAACCCATGTGATTTATCGATACGTTCTTACCCCCCCCCCCAAAAAAATAATTAGGAATTTTGTGTTTCTTGCATCTGAAGCATGGTGCCCAGAATGGAAAAGAAAAGGAGTTTTTCTGTCCCCACGGGATTTCCAGCATACTTTTTAGACCAGTGCTATGCAGAGTTGTTACCTGACTGGTGACAGATCTTGAATGTTACTGGTCTATGACAAGTCTGAATTTTAGCAGAAAATATTTGGAAGTTTTTAAAGCAATTCGAGTGTATCTTTGATCTGTTGAATATAAATAATAAAAAATGTGGGCTTATATTTTGCACGTCTTTATTATAAAAATGAAATGAAGAAACACTTCATTATTTTACAGAAGTGTTGGTCTGGAATGGATTGGAAACAAAAATAAAGTGGTTCATTGCTAAGGATAGTTTGAGAAGCACTGCTTTAGATTTCTGTCTTACAATCCATAAGGTAGGGTGCTGTGAGAATTAAGAGCTCAGCGAAACTGTAATTGCTCTACAAATGGACAGCATTTTCATCATTGATATGTTCAGCAAGCTCATACACTCCCAGGAAGACTCTGCCTTTCCTATCCCTCCGGAATATTTGAGAAAAAAATAAAAACAGAGCAGAAAGACACACCACAAAATATGTTTTTCAAAGCCACTATTTACTGTCCCAAGTGGTTTAGCTGGTGTTCTGACCTATCTGTGGTCCAGGGGCTTACCAGACATTTAATCAGGGCACAGATTAAATAAAACACAACAGTGGGATGGTTCTTGAGGGATGTACTCGTTGTCCTCCAGTTCTCAACTCACTTGTTTTCTTCTCTCCCAACATGGAATGTTTTTGGGCAAAGGAGCAGCATGATCAAAGGATATTTCCAGAAAATCAGAGTTGTTCACCTGTGCAGGATAGATTGAGCTAGAGAAAGCACAGGAGGCCCCTGGGACAATGACTTTGATTGTCTGGCATATCATTTTTTTGAAATGGGTCCCTGGAATCACCTTGATCTTGTTGTGATCATGGTTGCCTGCATGAGAAGCCCAGTGCTGTAAGCCTGCATTCCCAGTTCCACTCATTAGGATGCTAGAATACTGTAGGAGCATCCATTGGACTCCCAATTACAGTTAAAGAGAAAATTTTTTAAAAAAGATTTTATTTATTTATTCATGAGAGACAGAGAGAGAAAGAGGCAGAGACATAGGCATAGTCCTGATGCAGGACTCGATCCCAGGGCCCCAGGACCACAACTTGAGCCAAAGGCAGAGACTCAACAACTGAGACACCCAGGTGCCTCCCAAAATTCTTTTTAATCACTTTTCTAGAACAGATTTGTTCACAAGAACTATCCCCCTATTAAAGAATAAGCTATCTAGAAGTTTAGAACAGTAATTGCATATATTACTAAAAGTATGGATAAAAGTTAAAGAGTGACTTGCATATATTTTTAAAAGTATGGATAAACGTGTCATTGCATAACTTTAGTGCATCCTGAACCTGAAGAGATATATTAGATACGCTGACACAGGCAGAGAGGAAACTTCTGCCAAAATTTGGATGGAAGTCCTTTCTTCAAGGCCATATTTGCTACTTTGTGGCTCTCTGACTGTTCTCCATTATGGAGAATCATTTGGCAGTCAATGGTACCGTTTGCCAAGTATTTATTGAGTCCCTATTATGTGCCAGGCATCACGTAGGGCACAGAGAATACAAAGATTAGTGGGATGTATCTCTGCTCTTTTAACATTTATACCTCGGTATTGAATTGCCTGCTACTTAGCTCTGGTCAAAGTGCGGATCAAATAATTGATATCTGATAACCAAAAGATTTTCCAGCTTCATTTCTGCAAATTCTCTAAGATACCTTTATATCTGGGTAGACCAACCAAATGCTACATATTGGATATATTGCCTATATGTGATATTATTATGTGGACTTAACTTTCAGTAAGCAGTAATACCAGAAATACAGAAATATAAAGAGCATAAATTCAACTTTTGTAAAACTTGTGTTGAAGGATTTGACCATATTATCTAGTGTCCCTATACAAGAGTTTGCAAAAGTAAGTTCTTTGTATAACTCGATGCTAGTGAAAAACTTCTCATCTGGTATTTTTGCTTATTAGAAAATAGGATTTATGCAAGTTGTTACATTTTCTTTCTTGCTTTGGCTACCGGGATGCTCACAGCTAGGCTTCTGGTAAAGGTAGCTATCTTCCTTTGTTTATGACATTTTTCCATAAACAACAACAACAACAACAACAACTTTTTCTGTATCTTTAATTTGAAGCCCTTTCAAATTCTTAAATAAAATATAGGAAAAATATAACACATAATTCTAATTATAAGATAAATTATAATTTCTCTTCTTTATAGTTCTTGGGAAAATTCGTTAATGGCCGAAAAACTCCCAGAAACCAGGAGGATTGGTTCTCCAATGCAGCACTCTTTTAAGACCCATCCCTAAATGTGCTTGTTGGGATTTTATAGACCACAGTTATGTTAGGTAGAAGAAAAGAGTATCTTCTGGGCAAAATGGTGATTGGTTCATCTTTGCCTTACCCCAAAGCCTTTTCCCCCTGGGCTGTTCTCTATTTGCTCTAATAGGGGGTGTTTTGCAGCTCTGAGGTTCAGCTGAACTGCACCTTTGTCATGTAAAACTCTCTCCTGATCTGGACCTATGTATTTATAGTGTTGTGTAAATTTGCCACTTTTTCCTGACTCAGGATAACAATATTTTTGTTTGTTTAATTGCATTTATTCATTTATCTAGGCATTATTATTGGAGTGTTTCCAGTACATATCAGACATAGAGTAGAAATGTATAGCTGAGGCCAAGCTGATATTTTTGAACTGACTTTGGAGGAGCTTGCAGTCTGAAGGACACAAACACCAAGTCCAATGATCCTTTTCAATCATGAGGTTGAATGTTCCCCCCCAAACAAACAAAAACTCAATGAATAAAATAACTTCTCTGTTACGCTGTGTTCACCATAACACCTTATGGGAACAATAGCGTTGGGGATCCAGAGGGAGAGAATCTGTGAAAGCTAGAGAAAGTAATGGAATTTATGGAAATGATACTCATGAAAATAAGAAAAGATAGCACACAAAGTAAGGAGAATACTGTTGTGAAAAATTCTTCAAAGCTTGGAAATCAGGCATGTCTTTCAATGACATATAGGGGTGTTGTCTAACGAGGCCACTTAAGGATAATTAATTATCTTGGGGATGTGCCTTTGCTTGACTTTGTTATTTACTGTTAATTAAGGGCTCAAACTCTGTGAAGATGCATGTTAGCTTGTAGATGTCATATGGCAGAGATGCAAATAATTTCTGTCCAATAGCAACGATGACCCCAAAGCTTATGGTTGTTATTGTCCTGTGGAACATTAATCCGTTTTGTATCTAACCTTGCAATCTAATTCTAATATTTCTTTTTAACTGCCTATAAATACCCCATTCCTCAAAATACTCCCTGGGCTGGATTTACCTTCTTACTGACTCCCTCATTAATGAGTTAATAAATCTTTGACAGGTGCTCACTTTATATGGTACGAGAGTCTTATTTTCAACTATGAAGAATTATACTTGACACTATATATAGCATTTTGCGCATCTTACATTATTATTAGTGCAAAATCAATGTCCATTCACCATCCTTGCTTAATAGAAAACTTTCGGAGTTTCTCCTCCCCTGCCGTCTCAGTGAGAGGTATGGAAAGTTGTTTGCTTTGTTGTAGATGTGCGGAGGAGCCCAGTTATTGTGTGTCTAATCTTCCATCTGACAGTTCAACAATTTTGCCTTTTTATATTTTTAACTTCTATCATGAGATCCCACCATGGTCCACAGCACAAGGATGTTGGTATGGAGACAGTACTGGGGAGTCTTCTTTTAATCCACTAAGTTCATATAGCAGAGAATTTCTCTGACATTCTTCCCAGTATCTTTGCCCAACAATAATACCATGCCAGAGCCCATAAGGAGACAGCAGGGTATATCATCAAGGGCTTTTATCTCTCATGTTCGATTTAGCCCTGTTTCTGGCCTTCCAACCAAAATAATTAATTGATTCAACAAACATTTATTATGCACCTGAAAGAAACTTTCCACAACTATAGAACAATAGCAGTAAACATTTGTTTAGTGCCTACTATGTGCCAGGCATGGTTCTAAAGCACTTTATGTTATTAACTCAGATAAATGAGATTCCTATATATAAAACCATATACAGCTATACAGCTTAATAGGATTAGGAACTAAGACTCCATTAACATGACTTTACTGTCTGAGGTTTCTGGGTGGCTAGGTTGGTTCCTGTAGGGCTCCATGCTCAGTGGGGAGTCTGCTTGAGATTCTTTCCCTCTGCCCCTCCCCTGCTGCAGCAGGCACACATGCTCTCTCTCTCTTCTTAAACAAATAAATAAATCTTAAAGAAAAACTCGATGACTTTACTATCCCAGAAAATTTTGTCTAAAAAGATGAATTTGCAAACACAGTAGACCTCCCTTATCCAAAATGTTCCTTTCTGTGGTTTCTTTCTTTCTTTCTTTCTTTCTTTCTTTCTTTCTTTCTCTCTCTCTCTCTCTTTCTTTCTTTCTTTCTCTCTTTTTTTTGTGGTTTCAATTCAGTTTTATTCAGAACCAGATGATCCTCCTTCTAACTAGTCAATAGTAGCCTTATGTGAACTCATGTTGCCTTTGTCATGCACCTCACTTCATCTCTCACACATTTTATCACCTCATATCAACACAGGAAGGAAAATGGTGGGTACAGTATGATGAGATATTTTGAGAGAGAGAGACTACATTCACTTAACAGTTATTATAGTAGGCTGTTACAATTGTTCTATTTTATTATTAGTTATTTTTGTTAATATTGTGTCTAATTTATAAATTAAACTTTATCATACATTTATATTATAGGAAGAACATAGTAATATAGGGTTCAGTACTATCCACAGTTTCAGGCATCCACCTGGGATTTGGAACATGTCTCCTGTGTTTAAGGGGAAACTATAGTAAATTTATTATCTCAGAAACTTGTGGGAATCCATTTTTCCCATCAGAATAACAGGTTAGTAAATCAGGTCTCATTGGGGTAATGATAGCTCTTTCTCAGAATAATACTCGACTCTCATCAAATACTCTCTACTCTTCAAGGCTCTCTTCAAAATATTTGTCCACTGAGCTCACCAATCCTAAACTCTTTTTTTTTTAAAGATCTTATCTACCTATTCATGAGAGACACGGGGAGAGAGAGAGAGAGAGAGAAGCAGAGGAAGAAGCAGGCTCCATGCAGGGAGCACGATGCGGGACTCGATCCCGGTACTCCAGGATCATGCACTGAGCCCAAGGCAGAGGCTCAAGTGCTGAGACCCCCAGGCGTCCCAATCCTAAATTCTTCTGTCACAAACTTTACTCAGTTCTAATCAGAATACCCACATTGAAATACTTGTCTTAAATGGAACTCCCTGGGGCACCTGGGTGGCTCAGTCAGTTAAGTGGCTGCCTTTGGCCCAGGTTGGGATTGAGCCCCGCACGGGACTCCTCACTCAGTGAGGAGTCTGCTTCTCTTCTCTCCCTCTCTGCTGCTCCCTCTGCTTGCGATCTGTTGCTCTCTCTCAAATAAATAACATCTTTAAAAAATAAAACAAATGGAACTTCTCAAATTTAAAATACCTGTTTTTCACTTTCTCTTCTGAGATGTTAGTAAGACTTGTCAAGGCATCCTTTGGTGCAGGTGATAAACTTGGCTTTGCTTGATCAACAGTTCACTTTGATGGTCTCTTCAGGGAGTCAGCAGTTAACACCTGCCTGGAAGTTACATTCCAATGAGGAAGGCAGATCTTAAACAAATAAACAAATACATAATATAATTTAAGGTAGATGTAGGTGCAATGCAGGAAAATAAGACAGGGGAAGAGAATAGAGAATGCTAGGAGGCGGGATCTACTTTAGGAGGGCTTCCTTGAGGACATGAAATTTGAACAAAGACTTAAGAGAAGTGAGAAGATCTGGGGAAAGGATGTTTCAGCTGAAAGGAACAGGGAGTAGAAAAATCCTGAAGTAAGAAGGACTGTGGTGCATTCATTTTTTTTTTTTTTTTTAATTTTTTTATTTATGATAGTCACAGAGAGAGAGAGAGAGAGGCAGAGACACAGGCAGAGGGAGAAGCAGGCTCCATGCACCGGGAGCCTGATGTGGGATTCGATCCCGGGTCTCCAGGATCGCACCCTGGGCCAAAGGCAGGCGCCAAACCGCTGCGCCACCCAGGGATCCCCTGTGGTGCATTCAATAGCAAGATGGAGCCCAATGAGGTGAAGAACTGAGGAATCATCATAAGTTTGGATACATGGAAGGGAATCATGGTAAGATGTTTGGATTTTGTTCTAAATATGAAGGAGAGGATGTTGGAGGAATTTAAGTGAGGAGTGACATGATCTGATTCAGATTTTTAAAGACCACTCTGGCAGCTTTATGGAGAGTGGATTGTGGGGGAAATGAATGGATTTTTGGGTGAGGATTAGGAGGCTATCATAGACATACAGATGAACGATGATGTGGTCTATTTTGGGTGCTGTCAAAGTAGCACTTGGGCTAATTAGCACTTGGTCAGACTTGGGATATATTTTGAAGTCAGAGCTTAGTTTGGAGAATGGCCTTTTGGTTTGAACACTCTGGTCAATGGTGGTGCCATAGTGAGACCAGAAGAATAGAGGAGGAGGAGGAGGAAGGAAAACCAAGAACTCTGATTTGAATTAAACTTGTGGTGAAATGGATAGACATAGGGGGGTGACTTAAGGCCAGGCTGGCATTATATAAACTCACTCCCCTTACCCTCTGGTGGCTTGATGGCAAAAACCTGCTCTTAGGTTCTACAACTTTCCCTCCATCTCCTTCCATCCCCCAATATTCTCTTTTTCTAATCATTCCTAGTAGGAATGACTTGGAATTTACATATGCTGAAGTCAAAATGAATATACAAGTTAATCTACATATTCTAGAGTTTCACCTAAGGGAAATTTATAGTGGGGAGAAAGATTATTTAATTAGCAATATATTGTGAAAAGGGCTATTGTATAATTTTTTTTTAAACAGTTACAATTTTGGATCCACTAGTGGGTTGGGAAATCAGCTTAGTAGGAGGTGAAATCAATTTAGTGGGTCACAAACAGCATTTGAAAAAATGAAATAGGATAGAGAATAAAAAGAGTGCGTCACACTTAATAAGGGTATGTGTTACGTGAAATTTTTGTTTCATACACACACGTATATACTGGACCACAGCATAAAATGAATTTTTTTTACAGTGAATTGTAAAAGACTGAAGTCACTGCTATAGGAGAGGTATGTTGCAAGTATTTGTTTTCAGGTGGATTGCTGAAATTTGAAAGTCTAATGCTATATTTACAGTTAGGGTGAAGCCACATGACCTGTGATCCTTTAATTTTTCTTGTTTATAAAATGGAAATAACATTTTCTCCCTATATATTAATCCGGATTCCACCGGATGGTGAGTGAGAAAACTCAGGTCAGGATAGCTTACGTTAAAAGAAAAAAGGCTTTATTGGAAAGATTCTGGGTCAGTTTATGGAGTCTGAGCAAGAGCCTGAGAAAGACGTGCATCTTTGGCGCCTGGAACTGGACCAGCGGACTTAGTTCTGTTAGGACCCTCTCTCTGTGCAGTCTGTCTTTGCTTGGTTTCATTCTTTCCTGTGGCAGACAGCTGTCTTTCCATGGCAAGAAATTATAATTATCGTTAGCCTTGGGCTTCTATTATTCTAGCTCTGAGATCTAAGAGGCCTCCTTTGCTAGCATCCATTAGATAATCTCAAGGAAAGGCTCTGATTGGTTCATTTCTGATCACATGCCCATCCCCGAACAATCACCCTGAGGAGGGGGATGAGGGCTTAGATTAGCCAGGCTGGGTTTTGGGTATAAGTGGTGTGTGTGTGTGTGTATGTGTGTGCACATGGGTGCATGTGCGCCTGCACCCATATGCTTTTAGAAGTTGAAGAAACGTATTATAGGAAGATAAGAACTACTACATCTTTTATATGCCACCAAAGTGTTCTGAGAATTAATAAAATATAGTTCATGAGAGGTTCTGAACTTATAATTTACCTGGAGGAATAACTTGAATGTCATCACAGGAAACTATAAAAAGAGCAAGATGTGATTAATTCTACAGGAGGTGCCTTACAGGCCACCCCACCCTCCGCTTGACATACAGAATGCCTTCCCAAGGTCCTCTATGCATCAATCCTAGCTCAGCTGGGTCCGTGCAGAGTTTTGTGATTTATTAAGCACATTCATTAGAGCCAAGTCTACGTGAGAAAGACCCAGAAACACCCTGAAACCCTAAACTTCTTCAAAAGATCCTAAGATCTAAACTCTGCTCTAAGATTCCAAATACTTCACATTTAAAATAAGCTTCATACTTAGGAAATGAAGATATCTGGTAATGGTGAGGAAAAATATTTGCTAATGAAAATCTAAATGAGGGATGATGAAGCTAAACACCATTAGATCTGGTTAGTTTCCCTACGTGCTGGGTTGAAGGCTATCTTATCCACTGAACAAAAGTTTCTTTATGCCAGTCATTCTTTTCTTAGAAGTATCACCTCACTGGGAGTGAATCATTTAAATATCGTATGCTGCTCCAGACGATGTCCTGGCTACCCAAATATTTTCTTGTCAATCTTCTGTAATAGGTTCTGTCACACAGGGCCCTCCTGGGAACGAAACAGGTTTACTTTAAAATTTTATGAGATCAACTCCTCTATATCCAATGGCTGGTCATAGAATGGGATTATTAATACAGAATAAGTAACAGGCAACTGAATTAGAGGACTGTAATTCCATTGAGAGGCTCTAGATTTTTAAATTAATTTAATGCTTATGAAAGCTATAAGACTGGCAGCCCAGGAGAATGAAGTGGGCTTTTTTCCCCTTGAGTAGGTACAGCTGTATCGGGAACTATGACCAAAACTTTTAGCAAGGCATGTCAAGGTGCTTTCTTCATCAGTGCTCTTTGTGGGGTAGCTACATCTCTCCTTGTCTGACCTCTTTTTTTCAGAACGATGGATGGTGGCAGGGCTTTGTGGTCAAAGAAACCTGGGTGGGATTCCTAGTTCTGTCTCTTGCTTATAGTGTGATTTCGGTAAGGCTGCCAGATAAAATACAAGATGCACAATTAAATTGAATTTCAGATAAATTTGCAGATTCTTACTGTAACTTACGCCCTAAATATTACAGGGAACATTCTTACATTAAAAAACTTCATTTTTTTGGTTTTCTGGTATTCAAATCTAACAAGGCATCCTGTTCTTATTTGCTAAACCTGGCAACTCTAGGTTTAGGGAAAATCATTTAAACTCTCTTTGTCTTAGTTTCCTCATCTCTAAAGTGGAACTAATAACACTTATCTTGCAGGGATCCTGAAGGCTTAGATGATATAACATATTTGACAAATATTTATTGACTGTGTGGTGAACAAAGCCAATAAGAATCTGTGCTCATGAGGTTTATATGCTATCATGGAGGAGGTAGACAATAAAGAACATAAATATTGTGTCAAATGGTAATGTGTACCATGGAGAAAAAAACCTGCAGTGAAGGGGTAGGGACTGGTGGTGGAAAATTAGAATTTTAAGTAGGAAGGCTTCACAGAGAAGGAAATATTTGACAAAAGGCTGGAAGTATAGAAGGGATCCAGTCCTGTGGGTAGCTGGAGGGAGCTCATCCCAGGCAGAGAGACCAACAAGGGTAATAGTCACGAGGCAGGAGGTGTCTGGCATGGTGGAGAAACCATTGGAAAGCCGGGGGTGGGGAGAGGGGGTGAAGAGGAATGAGCCAGGGGAATGGAGAAGGATAATATATGTAAAATGTTTGACATGTGCTTGGTGCTCCTTATTCCTTCTGTAGACTTACACAGACCCTGATGAATGCTGGTCAATGACCAAAGAGTCTTCTGGAGGGTCATAGTCTTCCAAAGCTGGCCTTAGGGCCTCAGTTTCCTCAGCCATAAAGTGAGGATGAGAATGACATCATGACTTCCCTTACAAAGTTGTTAAAGGGGTCAACAGAGTTAAGACATGTGAAACGTTCTGTGAACCATAAACTGTCACACATAGGTAGTATTATCATTCAGAACTGCACAAAGCCCATTAGCTTTTTCTACTTTCCTTTCTGATAGGGAGGAGGTATGATTTGGTAATTTCTGTAATTGAATATGCATTCCTGCTTTCAGCTGGTTAGTTCAAAGCTCTCAGTTGATGAATCTAAGGCTATGGGTTTTGGTTGCAGTGATAGCCAATTAGTTTTACTCTGTTTCAAATTGCAAGGTATAAAGTAAGCTCCACTTGCCAGAAATTCAGATGTTGTTAGCCTATATGTTACAAAGGAGCCTTGCTGTGAGCTTCAGAGACACGGTAGGAGCATGGAGGTGAGGCTGGGGGTGGGCAGGTAAGACATATTGGAAAAGGCTTCGGGAATTGGTGAGCCTTCCTAGAATCCAAGGTCAGCAGTAATTAGGAACAGAAATTAGAGCTGGGATCAGTCCAGAGTTCTTGGCCAAGTCTTGCAAGGAGCAGTTTGGTACTGAAGATAATTTGTAACAAGTTGCTCAGGAGCTCAGGCAAGGGCAGGAGGCAATGGAGTGGGAAGCCGGATACCTGGATCCCAGAGGCAGGGCACTGCTTGCTAAAAAATTGGGATGGAGTAGTGGGATGGAGTTTCTTCCTATGTGTGGTTGGAAACCACCTCTACCGAGATCATTTGGAGAGTTAATATGTGGTTGCTGGGCTCCTCTGAGTCAGAGACAACGGGGTGGGGTTCGAGAATCTTAAAATAGAAAAACGACCCTGGTGATTCTGATGGAGAGGGTCTGAGACCTGTAGGTGGAGATAAGTGTGTTCACCTGTTTTGGTGAGGTTTGAAGGAGAGAGGATTGTTTTTATGTTTTTGTTTTTAAACATTTTAAAAAATGTAATCTCTACCCTCAATGTGGGGCTCGAACTTACCACCCTGAGATCAAGAATGGCATGCTCCACAGACAGAGCCAGCTGGGCACCCCAAGAGGATTGTTTTTAACACTAAACTGAACTATCCATGTTGTATTTTGTGTTTTTATGCCAGTTACTCTCTTATATCTCTGTATAGTTCTTTCTTTTTCCATGAGTATTAATCTTGACTTCTCTAACTAAATTGTTATTATTTTTAAAAGATTGTATTTATTTACTCATGAGAAACACAGAGACGTAGACAAAGGGAGAAGCAGGCTCCCTGCGGGGAGCCCGATATGGGACTCGATCCCAGGACCCTGGGATCACAACCTGAGCCAAAGGCAGATACTCAACCACTGAGGCACCCAGGCATCCCAAATTCTCTAGCTAGATTAAAGTTATCTGATGGTCAGGGACCATGTCTTTCACTTCTTTGTGTCCTCGGTAGTACCCAATATAGTGCTGGGCATAATGGAAATTTCAGTAACTACCTTCTGACTTTAAGAATTAATTACATAGCTATCCTTGCTTCCACTGTACCTGCGAACAACATTTTTGCAAATGTGCTGATGGTCTTATAGAGAACTAGTGTGATAAGATGTGGATGCATCTGCATAAAACTTTTCTCATTATTTGTAAAATGGCTTATTGCGATGGTCCTAAACCTTGGATGCATAATAGTACGTTTAAAAATCCTGATCCCAGGCCATAACAAAGACTAATTAATTAAGAATCTCTGGGAGTGGGACTCAGCCATTACTAGAGAGGGAAGAGGTAGTGTTACCAAAAGCTGGGAGTTTGGAGGAGGATATTCTGCTGGGTGAGTAAGTTTTGGAAGGGAATTTTGAGGGCCTGGTGCTCAGGCCTCTGTGGGAGACATGCCTGGATAGTGCTCTGAGCTCTGGTAGGGGCACAGCCAACCATGCAGGTGGGAAGGCTTGGTTGGTACTCAGGCAAACAAAAGAGCAAACCCAGCTGGTACTCATTATGAAGGGGGGAGGGGGGCCACTAGCATGGCTGCTAGTAGCATTGCTGAGAGGGTGTGATATGCCTGATGCCTTGAGTGCTGAAGAATTAGATTGGAGCCATAGCTGTCCTCTGCTGCTGGAGTGATGCAGAGGGCAGCTGGAAGTGGGGGATTAAGTCTCCCTTCCTCTTTCTTACAATCTGTAAAATGGTAGGCCACGGGGCAAGAGTCTGCAAATGTAGTGTGTAGACTACTAGGCCAATTTCATGGTGTGCCATAGAGCAGGATGAAAAAATGCATTCATTGCTGATAGAAAAATAGAAAAATAACCAGCACACCCAGCTAGTAAATGATAAAGCTAGGACTGGACCCCAGATAGTCTCGCATCAGAGTCCACACTAACCAACACACTTTGCTGAAGAGTCTGGCTCCTCTTTCCCCTGTGGGCAGTACTTACCTGGTCTTCTTTTCAGAAGCTGAGAGAGGGAAAGGGAAACTAGCACCTTGTTCCTTGGTTGCATGTCTGACGAACCTCTGGGTGTGCTGATCTGCTCCAGTGCTAGCAGAGTGGGGGAAAACACAGAGGAGAGATGGCATAATGGTTCTGTCAAGAAGGGGGGACGAGTTGCCTCCCTGAGTTCCCATACTGAAGATGGACCGTCATGCCTCCAAGCTCTAGAGCTGAAAATTTGGGTGAGTGGATGAGATTAGAGACTCCTAGGTTTTTGAAGACACTCATACATGAGAGAGTGACCACTGGGGGTTGGTGATGTATACAGTTGCATTTCTCAAGGAATCGCCAAAGCAGGGGGAATAGCAGGGAAGGATTCTCCCCTTGTGGGGCCAGTGGAGACCTCTAACTGCCTCATTAGGGATAGAGTCCATGAGACAGATTAGGCGCCTAAACCAGGAATAGCCCCAGGATAGAGGCATGTTCCTATAAGGGAACAGTGCTTTTGCTCAACAAAAAAGGCCATTTTGCCAGTGCAGTCACACTAGGAATCACCCTTTTCTGTTTGTCCTTCCTGTGGAACATAAAAGGATAGAGGCATGTTCCTATAAGGGAACAGTGCTTTTGCTCAACAAAAAAGGCCATTTTGCCAGTGCAGTCACACTAGGAAATCACCCTTTTCTGTTTGTCCTTCCTGTGGAACATAAAAGGAATAAGCATAGGGAAGAAGGAGGCGTGGGAAAGAGAGAGCCGTTCACATTTCCTACGCACCACGGGGCCATAGCGCTACTGCCCAGAGGATGGGGGAGCTCTGAAATGAACACAAGCTCTTAAGCACTGAGGACTACATCTTGTAACCCGCATGGGACCATTTTATAGCTGAAAGTGACTGAAGAGTTATGGAATCAGGCTGAGGTATCACATAGGATGACCACTCATCTATAGAGAAATTGGGTGATTTGGCAAAGCACAGTTGGTAGCAGTTAGCAGAAAAATAAAATAACTTCAGTTTTATACCTTGATAAGTTCAAACTCCTCAGTCCAACCAGCTAGAGTTTATAATCCTTATAAAACCAATGTCCCATATGGCTCAGGCTGGAAGCCGCATCTTGTTCAAGAATCATATTTTCAAAGCCAAAAGTAATTAAAAAGGAATTCTCTCCTCTATTTGGATTTTGGAAATCTGTAATAGGATTCAAGTACAAATCTACAGCAACTCCTTCCCCTTCAATCAACTCTCTCAATGTTGCAATGACTCCAGCGCCTCTCCTATTGAATTCCTTAAAATTCCTCCAAGTCCAACATGCACCAGGCCTTCTCTTCTACCATCTACCTGGCCCTCAGCACTATCATATGTAAATTGTTTTTAGTCATTTTTCTTTTTTCCCCCCATTTCCTTTTCTTTTGGCTTTTCTTGTTTTCTCCCCATCCTCTTAATTCTGCCTCAGAAAAGCCCAAAGAGCCAGTTAAGGGAAGGTGGGCTCTCTGGAGGGTGCTGCCGAGATGCTAGGACAGGATAGGAGAAGGGAACGACAGGAGGGGTATGCCATCTGTCAGGCAGTGGGGGGAGACTGTAGGGGTGAGGGTGGGGACAGCCACAAATCCTCAGACGTTCCTAATTCTTTTTGATCACATCTGCAAAGAATCTAAAATTTTCTGGTGATTACAGCTCAAGAAATATGTTTACATATCTCAGTTGACCCTCAAAGCCCTGAGAGTGAGTATTATGCCCACTGTACAGGTGAGGAAACTAGGCTCAGGAAGGCTCATGGACTTGAACAGATGAGTAGGACGGAACTTCAGAGTTTGAACCCATGACTCCTGGCTTTGTCCAGCACTGCTTCTCTTTTGCCACCTTTCTTTCCAACTTCTACTTTATTCTGTCCATCTGCTGCTGTCTCAGAGGATGCTCCCCCCCCATCTTACCCATATCTCTTTCCTCTACTATTTTGGGCCTACTGGCAATTTCCTTCCTGATTTGAAACCACATGGTTCTTACTGACCAAGAGGCAATTAAGAGTGAGAAGTTTCAGTTTTTTGTTTGTATTGTTTGTTTTTAATGACAGAAGAAGAAGACTTTTAAAGGGACTTCATCAAATCCATTCTTGCTCAAAATGGCATGTATGTTTGGCCTGGATGTTAGTGTTGTGACGCATATACAACATGTGGCTGGGAAGTAAGGAAACACGATTTTAACAAACAGAAAAAAACATCTAAATTCTAGGGGAACTGTCACTGTTCAGAATGATCTTAATGCTTCTTTTGAAATGATTCTCAGATGTGGTTTATAAGCCACATAACACAAACCATCTAATTTTTAAATTTTTTTATTTTTTTATTTTTATTTTTTTTACTTATGCTCCCTCTGGCCCCAGGCGGCTTGGCTTAATCCATTGCCTTGTTCACTAGTCTTCCTGCTTCAAGGAATAAAGTCTACTCCCAGAACACAATTTTTTTTTAAAGATTTTTATTTATTTATTTGAGAGAGAGAGAGAATGCTAGAGAGAGAACATGAGCAGCGGGGAGGGGCAGAAGGAGAAACAGACTCCCCACTAAGCAGGGACCCCAACTCCCCACTAAGCAGGGAGTCCCCAGGGACTCCCCACTAAGCTTGATCCCTGGACCCTGGGATCATGAACTGAGCTGAAGGCAGATGCTTAACCAACTGAGCAATGGAGGCACACCCAGAGGACAAATATTTGATATTATCAAATATAAGAATCTTTCCATCCATCATGTGTATCTCTGTTAAAATAACGAAGAGTCTACTAGAGTGGTTAGATGTGCAGTGTGGATTCAGGAACACAACTTTGTAGTCATCTGACATTCAGCATTACTAACATAAGCCTCAGCTGAAAGCTGTTCTAGGACATGGGGCAAGTGACTGGTTATTAACTGTTGGGTGGGTGGGAGGCAGTGGTCGGGGGAGCAGCTGTTGTAAACTTCCAGAAGCTTCTAGCTTTAGCATATGAGGTGAAGCAGCTCCATTATGGGAAGGGTAGTCCTGGAGATAGTTAAGTTGTAACTGGCAACCTGGGAGCAGAGAATTCAGAAGCTGGGGGATGAGCACACAGACGCCATTAAAGGGACCCATGGGGACCTGGGCCAAGCACTGACATGATGAGATTGGTCATGCATTTGATAACATTGACCACTAAAGCAGGTAACAAAACTGGTTTGACTATTTTCACTGAAAAGACATCACGTGGCATTGCTGAGTACTGATCGGGCAATGCCATTTTATGGACATGTAAACACCTTAAAGATATTATTTAACCTACTTAAATAAAGTGAAATAGAATTGCTTTATTTTTTTCTTCTTTTTTTAAAAATTGGTTTTATTTATTTATTCATGAGAGACACAGAGAGAGAGGCAGAGACACAGGCAGAGGGAGAAGCAGGCTCCCTGCGGGGAGCCTGATGCAGAACTTGATCCTAGGGCCCAGGATCACGCCCTGAGCAGATGCTCAACCACTGAACCACTCAGGTGCCCCTATTTTTATTTTTTTCCTTCTGAGCCTTACTCTTGTGTGATTTTTCTGAACTCTTAAAAGAGAAGAAAAATTCCATTTGTAGGAATCAATCCACACCTTCTTTGGGCCACCCCTTCCTCAGCTTTGCTGTTTTCATTTGGTTGCTGGATTGATTCCTAGGTTTGGCCGACTGTGCTTGTTCCCTTTTTTTTGTTAAACCAGGTGAAGTATCTCGTTCTGTTCTCTCTTAGGTAAGATAAGAGGATTGGGGGGGAAAAAAAGGTTGAGTTTCTGAGGTGACCCCAGATTCTCTGCAAACTGTGTCAGCTCTGGTGCAGCCTCAGTGAAGCCCTAGAAGTCAGGGAAATCCTCAAGAAAATTGAGGCCCTTATCGACTTTTTACCAGTTTTGTTAGGTTTAAATAAAATATTTTATTATTTGTGAAACCTGCTTAAAAGCATCCCAATTTTATATTCTTGTAGACTCTGTAAGCCTGTATAAATAATACATATAATCGCAGTTAAGGCATGGTGGGTGTATTAGTTTCTTGTGGCTGTTCTAGAGAATTCCACCAATTTGGGGGCTTGAAACAAAAGAAAGGGGCACCTGGGTGGCTCAGTGTTTGAGCGTCTGTCTGCCTTCGGCTCAGGGTGTGATCCCTGGGTCCTGGGAGCAAGTCCCGCATTGGGCTTCCTGCAGGGAGCCTGCTTCTCCTTCTGCCCGTGTCTCTGCCTCTCTCTGTGTGTCTCTCATGAATAAATAAATAAAATCTTTAAAAAACCCCAAAAAACAAAAAACAAAAGAAATATATTCTTTCACAGTCTGGAGACCAGAAGACTGAAATCAAGGTGTCAGCTGACCTGCACTCCCTCCTAAAGCTCTAGTGGAGGATCCTTCCTGTTGCTTCCAGTTTCTGGAGGCTCCAGGTGTTCCCTGAGCTTGTGGCTGTGTGACTCCAATCTCTGCCTCCATCCCCACATGGCCTTCTCTTCCTCCATGTCTCCTCTGTATGTCTCTGATAAGGACACTTGTCATTGTATTTAGGACCCACCCAAATAATGCAAGATGATCTTGTCTCTAAATTAATTGCATCTGCAAGGATCCTTTTTTACAAATAAGTCACGTTCACAGGTTCCAAGGGTTAGGATGTGGATGCAACATTTTGAGGGCTATAATTCAACCCACTACAATGGATTTGTTGATCTTATTATACTTTAAGAATATCTGACCTTGGGCATTTAAAATTTGTTGTAATCATGAGCTAACCTATCTTGAGCACTCTCTATGCCATACATGGTGCAAAGTCTTTGAGTTTATTGTTTTTATGATAACCCCTTATAATAATTCTATGAGGTAGAATTGTTAGTCCTATTGTTATTTCCATTGCACAGATAAGAAAGCTGAGGTTTGGAGAGATTAGGTGACTTCTCCAGAGCCATAGAGCTTCTGTGATTGTGAGGGGTGGGGCCAGACTAAGTCTGAGTCAATCTGCTTTGAATTTGAGCTCTTAACTGTTATGTGGTGGAAGAAATAACTAAATATACTTCAAGTGGCTTAAAAGCTTTGATTAAGAACAAATATTCTTTTTTTCTTTTCAAGTTCTTAAAAATTGCTGGTAAGCAAGTAATGTTAACACCCATGCATTTCCTAATTATCCATGTGCTTGTCTCCATCTCTAATCCAAGGCATGTAGCAAAACATGTTTTCATTATTTGAAAATGAAACAAATATTACCTCTCTAGGAAATAACCAGCAGTGGGGTCTTCTTTCTAAAATAATTCTAAAATTTGGGGAAAGGCAAAAAGCTAAGTTTTGTTAAGCAACACTGAATTCCCCTCAATATAAGGAGCTATTTGAGAGTCTGTGTTGTAGGAACACTGCATGGAGCATACCTTCAATTGAGCATTTCCTTGAAATCCTCTGTTGCGATTTTTTTTGGCTTTCTTTACTTACAAAAGGATCCAAGGATTCTGAATTAACTTTGGCATGTCAATTAACTATAGGCAAGAAGAAAAATGGCCTCTGTGGTCTGTTATGGTGGAAAGGGCAGTTGATTATGACTCTAGAGAACAGTTTCCAGTCTGACTTGAGTCAAACTAGCTGGTGTGACTTTTTGAATGTTACTTCATTTCTCTGAGCCTTGGTTTTCTTACTTAAAATGGGAGGGATCAAAAAAAATAAAAATAAAAAAATAAAAAAAATGGGTGGGATCAGATCATTTCTTTGGTCTTTGGTGGTTTGATAAAAGCTATGAGTTCTCTTCTCAGAAAATGCCCATGTACACAATTTTAGCCACGAAGAGTCAAATGCTTCCTGGAGCCCATTCACGAACCTCCTATTTGTCCGTGGACTCCGAGTTATGAACTCTGCTGTGGACCCTCTCTGAGGTTCCATCCAGCTCCAGTATGCTAGGATTCTTTAAATATTCATATTATCCTAATCTATTAGAGAGGGAACTGTGTGTGACTTCATGAAACAAAGATCCTTCAATAAACAGGGAATAAGGGGAAGGCTGTGTGAGTGCTGAAGAAATGCACCTGTTTTATACAGCGGAAAAAGGTACACATTTTGAGTGTCCTCCTGGAATATGAAGACCCTATGAAAGTCTTTCAATAGTCTGGCACATATTGAAGGCTTTTGACTTTCAAAAGATTTTGACTTTTGAGTTTTCATAAAATTACATTTTCCATCTGATGCCAGGGAGGCAGTACTGCTTCTGTCACAGCCAGGATCCGAGTGAAATGGCTGCTGGCAGTTCCAAGGAGTCAGAAAAAGTTCATGTGGCAGAGGGATCATGCCCCGTGCACAAAGAAGCTGTGCCGTTCTTCCAGGGTGGGTTTGTGCACGAGCTGGCACTCCAAGGATGCTCAGTTGGCACGAGGGGAGATGCCCAGAGACAAGAGTTCCATCACAGGCGGGACCCAGTTGTTAGTGCTGATGTGTTAAAGGAATCACACTTTTTTTCTTAGTTCTCCTGTTAAAGTCCTATTGCTTTGCCTTTTACATTTCCCCACAACCATGTTGTCACAAAATTATTTAGTTCTGTGGGCTCCTGATTAGCCGAGCTTTGGTCGTTGGTGCTCTGCCCCCTATGGAATGCCCGCACAGCGAGAATGCGGTTCTGGACGTGTTTGTCCTCGGTCTCCTGTTGGAGATAATGACCAGCAGGCAGGTGAGGTCACCTTAGCAGACAGAGCTGGGCTGCTGGGCTGCCTTTTCCTTGGGGCCTCACGAAGCTTACTGTAATGGTTGCTTTAGTGTCAGCCTTGTTCGAGGACCAGTGTATGTGTGTGTGTATGTGTGTGTCCACACACACAGGTGTGCCTGAGATTCAGGATGATACAGACAAGCGATAACCAAATAGGACCTGGTCCCATGGCTACAATGTCAAAAACTGAGCATCAAACTCTATCTCCTGATATCCAAATCTGAATCTTGCTGCATCATTCGCGAACTGTCCACTAGAACTTTCTGCCGTGATGGCAGTGTTCTTTTATCTGCAGTCCAATAAGGTAGCCACTGGCCATATGTGACTATTAAGTACTTGAAATATGGCTATGTGGTGGAAAATTGAAAAATTTAAATTAAATTTAAATAGCCACATATGACTAGTGGCTGCTGTACTGGACAGCACAACTCTGGATGGTCCCGTTGGATTTCTTCTTTAAGGAATATTCTCCAAATATGAGACACTGTGTCTTAAATCACTGTCATCCTTTTGATAGGCAAACCTAATGATCAGCTTAGAGAGAGAGAAAAAAAAGCCTTATTAGCTTGTCTGTATAAATAAAGATGTGCTCCATTACTGCCTGTTCAATAGCTTGGATTCTTAGTAATATCTGCACCTACCTATGTGCACACGTGTCACACACACATCAAGGTGGGCTCCTAATGGGTGGCCCCTGTTTCTTACATATCCCTGTGATTTCTGCCTAGGTGGTACCTGCCAAATCCTCCTTTTCCTACCCTTAGAGTTTTTTGTTCTTATTCCATTCACTTCAAAATATCATTACCATTGCAAACAAGGAAAATGTGTTTATCAGAAACTGCAAACTCCTTTAGGGCCTCATAGGATTAATCACGGTTATAAAGTTTTATTAAACACAATTTTTGTTTAATGACAAGCTCCACCAGTCCTTCCCATTCCAAACCAATCCTGTCCTAAGGGTGAATTGCGCTTAGCAGATTGTTTTCAACAGACTCTTCAAGACAATCCCTATTACTTTGTCATGCACAGAGATATTTTTCTTCCTGGATAATTTGAACTTCCTTAAAAATCACATCTGTTTCATACTTTATTTATTTGTAATTTAAATCCTTAAATTGAATCTTTCATTACTAACATCTGGGCTTGAAATGCAGCCCACTTGAAAAAATACAAATTTTATTTTATTTGTAGTTACCCCCCCCTTCACTCGGTAGCACTGGTACGAACATTCTCTGGCCAGAGGCAAAACAGCCGGGTATCTTAAAGCTGTGATGCCGTACCACGTGTAACGTGGCTCTCTTGATTGTCCCTGAAGTGACTGGCAATTTGCCCAGAATTAGACTGAATGCACGTAATAAGCTGTAGAATTTCCACAATATTGACAATTAGATATCTCTATACAGCAGCAGCTGTGTATTGTTCTCATGGTATGGTCCCCTCAAAGCACCTCCTAAAAAGAAAGAAAAAAAAAACCTGGCAGAAGGTTGCAGGCAGCAGAAAGGTAATATACATTGTATGAAATATCTCAAATTCAGATTAATCGGGATGTTTCTATTAGTACAGTTTTCTGCAATGGAAATCATGGTTGCAACAGAATGCTTTGGAATAAGAGTTTATAACACCACATCTGTATCGGGTAATTGCTATATTTTTAGCATGTTTCGGAAGAAGATACCTTTGCTCATTTCCATTCATTGTGAAAGGGAGGGAACCGTATCTCCAGCCCTCCTGGAGCATTTCACGTCTTTGAGTGCGAGCAGTTCTGACCCCATGGACACGTTGATACGCTTTTACCCTCCTGAAATGGCTTTGGTCATTTAAAATAACTTTCACTATCCCCTGAATGTAAACTAGCCCCAAGAAATCATCTCGTTTATGGATGGTTTTGATGAAAAAGAGGTCGGCTTCTAATGTGTCATGTTTGCACTCTTCATATGCAGGGAGCCGTTCAGATAAACATGGAAACATCTCTCCATGTTTTGCCATTTTTCATAATATTTCTCCACCTGCCCATTTGTTCCATGATTATAGAAAAGAAAGGAGAACATGAAGGAATTGAGCTGATAGTTTCTCACTATCTAGAAGCCACTGCCCACAGCCCTAGGATTTGAATATTATTTTAAACCACACGTTTGAAGTTTGCATTATGAATGGCTAATCTTTGATATTTTGCCCAGTGGATCTGGGGCAGGCTGTTGTCTGGAGCCAGAGTCAGCAAACTTTGGGTTTTGTTGTTCGTCTCCTTGCAATAGAAATGAACGTTTTAAAAGAAAGCTGCCGTTTTTAGAAAAATACCATAAAACCTCAGAAACAATAAGATGCCATGTTGTCTATTGCAGATCTTAATTTATCAAGCTAATTACCAACAAAATGTAGCTAAATTGCTGATAGTCTTGAGACTGATTAATTCAGGAACAAGACATTGTTGAGCTCTTCAAAGGTTAGCAGTAGTGTTTGGGTAGCACAGTAACTAGGGTTCTTTCTCACCTCAAATTATATTGTATCCTTTTTTCAGACAACTGCACATTATTAAGAATGCACTCATTTTGGTTTAACACATACATTTATTTCCCCATTAATGCTAATTAGAGGAGAAAAGGGAAACCAAATTTCTTATTAGCCAAGGGAACTTACTTTGAAACTTGTAATTTCTCTGTTACAATCCAGTTTAAAATTCTTGGACAGGCTCTCTCTTTTAGAATTTAGTTACATGTACGTTTCCATTCCTTTTCCTTTCCTGGGTGCAATCTTTAATGACCGCTCATTAATGATTGTCTTTTGGATTTAAAAAACATCAGGAAATAGGTAGGAGGCCCCCCCCCCCCCCCCGCCAGGAATTGGGAATTCTGAATTCTCTCACCTGGGCTCTGCCCCTAACAAGCTGGATGACTGCAGACTAGCTGTTGCTGCCTCTCAGGGGGCTCAGTCCCCACACCCCATACCCCAAACCTCCCCCCCCCACGCCCCAAGGGAACAAGACGTCAGCAGAACTCGATAATCTAGAAGATACAGTTGATCATGACATCGTGACAACCAAGTAACAGGTGCCACGGACCCTGGAGCCGGCTCGGGTGAAGATTTCCTCCATCAGGTGTGGGGAAGGTGCTTCCTCTTGCAGCCGTGCCCACCCACCCACCTGCGGCCGTGGGTGCTTGCCCGGAAAGGCCAGGCAATCCGAGCCCAGGGAGGTCACACCGGGATGCGGATCCCCGTGAACTGAACACAGGGCTGAGATGGCACGAAATGGCATCGCTCGGGTCTTTCTGTTGCCAGCAGCATTACACTGAGTCCCTTTGGTGCCTAATGTACTCTAATAAAGGAGGTTAAAGAGCCAGTACATTAATTGACTCCAGTCCTGAGTCCCTTTTATAACCTGTGTTATCAGCACAAGTACAAGTGTGGTGTAGTAAGGAATATCATTATGAAACAGATTTCCTGGGAGAGGAATTAGCTGGCTCTGGTGGGCATCCCTCCTGTAATGAACACACTTCCCTGCTTATGAATACAGTTATCGATGTACTCCTAACAATTCTATCGGGGGAGAAAACAGCTTGGCTGGATGTCTCCTGCCTAACCGAGCATTTTCTCCAGCCGGCTCTTGAAGGGTTAATTTGCAGTTTACTATTGAATAACATAAAATGAGCTGTAAATAATGTAATGATATGTATTGTTAAGCTACATATACTATACCAGGTGCTAGTACACCCACTCCTCACTTAGATATAATCTAGGGCAGTCAACAAACACAGATGTATTTTAACAAAGAGAGAGAGAGAAAGATAAAGACGGAAAGAACAAGGAAAAAAATTAAAACATATGGAAGATAATTTAACCAAGATAGAGATCCAGGTAAAACTTGGCCTATTTTTTTTTTCTTTTCTTCTCTTCTTCTTCTTCTTCTTTTTTTTTTTTTACTTGGAGTAGCTTCTCTGTACTGGGTGAAATACAACAACATTTTGGCTTGTTTTTGGAACATGCACGAGCCAAACACGTGGGAAACACCTTGACAGGCCTTTTGTATAACTACAAGGAAACTGATAATCCTAAATAAATTACACGGGAAAAATATGAATCTTTGAATACTAGTAATTATAATGGTTATTTTTCACTTTTGTAGCACCTGCAAATGATGTATATATAACAAAGCTTCAAAAAGCTCTAATTAACTTTTTATTTTTTTCCATTTACTGGCTTTAACCAGTTTGCATTAATTGGCAATTTATATCTATATATTTTTACCAAATATTTCTATTACTTTTGAGTGGCTGGAAATCACACATTATTGAATTTATTTTCATTGAGTTTGTTTTTAATTTTTGTCAGCCACTTGCTCTAAACTTCTCTTTGCCTGCCCTGCTCTAGCTAGAGAGTGTGAAGGGAAGTGGAAATTTCTAGGTTGGTCTTGTGGGCAGGAGAGACTCACACTTGCTTCTATGGTGCAGTGACATGACTTCTGACTAATAGTGCCAGTCAGAATTCCTAACTGCTCCTACCAAATGTGCAAGGGCTCCGTTTGGAAGACCTCCAGGCTCAGCTTTTCGACAGATTACTCTGGGCTATTCATGGCACCAGATTAGTCCCACCGCCATGAAGACGATGCTTTGTTCTGCTTTTGGGCTTAGGGCAAGTCAGACCCAGATGAAGCAGAGCTCTGAGGGGCCTTAATATGGACACCAAATTTAAAACTTCCCAATTTGCAATCCTGATTATTCTGAGATCACCCAACTTCTGCCACTTTGGGTGGCAATGCCAGGGGAAGAGGGAGTCTGAGATTGGGGGCTAAACTTGTGATCTGGGAGGGAGAAAATAGGCACTGTTTACCTCAGGAGCTCTAGAGGAAGGAGATTTAGTTTGCCTTTCTCTCTCTCTCTCTCTCTCTCTCTCGCTCTCTCTCTCTCTCCCTTCCTTCCTCTCTCCCTCCCTCCCTTCCTTCTTTCTTTCCTTCCTTCCTTCTTTCTTTCTGGAAGGAAGATCTAGGTGCCTGTGTCATCTATGCAGAAGTAGACATGAGTGGGAGGTTTTGATAAGCATAAAAATAATATCTCAGTTACCAGAGGAAAAGAAAGGCTACAGTCTAGGGGCTAGACTAGCGATGTGGAAAGAGGTAAAGAGGCGTGTTTACCTCAGGAGATCTGAAGTAGGACCAATCAGATCCAGAGTGCCTCTGGGTGTAAACTACACTTTTTCAAGGGAACACGTATTCTTTAGCTGCTAGCGCATAGAAGGGGAAGCTGGTAGAAGGTCTTGGCTAACGTCAAGTGCATCTCAGCCCAGTGATCTGTCTTTCTGGCTGACCACGGGCCTAGGCCAGAGTGAATGCTGCCTGAAAGTAAGACGTGGGCCGCTCAGGAAGCAGAGGCAAGATGGCCGCCAGGGCCATCTGCAGGACATCAAGGCTGCTGCCTGATGGCGCTTGGGCTGCCAAAGCTTCTAAAGGGTTTGGCGCCTGACTGGAAATCGGATGCAAACTGTCCATCTGCCGCATGGCACTGGCGACAGCTGATTCTTTTGCAGTCTGCAAGATGGACCCGGCCTAAGCCAATCGGCCCCGTCCCTGATTGCACAAGGTTTGTCTGACCCGTTTCATTAGCCAGACACACAAGATACAGTATGTGGTTTTTCATTTCGCTTGGTACGTGACACTATAAACACCAGTGCCGGGGACGAACTGAGAAACCAAAGGGGACACACTGCTGCTTCTGCAGAGAAAGCATATTGGCAATGTTCAAAGCATATTGGGGCATAACAGTAGCCTAAAAACCCCAATATGGATTAGGACAGCTGACCAGATGTCTTGACTGACATTTTTTAACAAGTTTCAAGGGTATCCCTATAGGACATAAATGCTAACTCTACATCTGTGTACTTTTCTGTCCACCCCCTCCCAGCTCCAACGAAGTGTGTGGTGCATGGAAGCTCAGGACGTAGCTAACGGCTCCAGTGACAAAGAAAAGCTTTGACATGCTCAGAGCGTGGACTATCTTCCCAGAAAATGTCTGAACTCCACTGGGAGGGAGTGACCCCTCGCAGCTGAGGGAATATGTGAAAGCATGACCCCAAAGTGGATGTGGGCAGCTCTTCTGCAAGCTGCCTCTTTGAGGACAGGGGAGTATTTTTTTGGAACTGGAGACTGTTTCCTTCACTATCCTCTGCAGCAAGCTTTTATGGGCACTCCAGCAATTCAGTGTCACATGGTGAATTCAGTTTTGCTCCTGGCTAATCTGGTTGGGGCTGCTGCAGTCGGAAAGCCAGGCAATATGCAGTCATTCCGTGGTGAGATGAGGGGTGGGCCAGAAGAGACGGGGATTAGAATTTTAGAAAAGAGCAGCAAATTTATAATTCTAATTTTCTGAATTATAGGCTCGTTGGCATGAGAGAGTACATTGGGGTTTAAAGGTTTGAAAATCAAAAGGAGGAGCTGTAGTTTTAATATTTGGGTTCTCGAGTTTTACAGTTAAATTCTGGACTCTGTGGTAATGGCATATTTAGCTAGAAATAATAATTGTTGCTTAAGACTTCATGTGTTCCAAAAGATTATGGGTGTTTTTTTTTTTTTTTTTTTTTTTTTGTGATTTAAAATTGCCTAGAGGTTAATCCCAACCCAAATTTTGAGCTCTTGGAGGCTACAGTGTGGATTAAATGCAGCACCTCCTTTCCTTTAAGAGCAAATTAAGCATATAACTTGCCACTGGGTATCTTTGTCAGGTTTCGTCTGAATAGTTGGTTCAGATATTCTGCATTCTATCTGCATTCATTTGATCAGAGCAGACTATAATATTGAATCGCAAACTTGCTGGGACTGATGGTCAGGATCTGTAGGTTTCCTAGCTCAAAGCTTTCCTTCCCTTAATAATTAGCATTTTAATGGATTGGATATAAAATGTTCATATCCAACTAAAATGTGCACGATAGCAAAGCAAGGTTCCTACTAGAGCATCATGGATTCATGTTAAAGTTGGAATGGGAATTTGAGATTATCTTGGCCAACATTCTTTTTATATCTATGAGGAAGTTTGATTAAGGAGGAGACGAAAGTGATGTCTTCAACAAAACACGATCTCAGTCCTGTGTGTGTGTGGTTTCCCTCTGTGCTTGAACTAGATTAACCCAACAACTGGACTTGCTCTTCTTAACAGAGCAAGACATAACTACATACCTGGATCATATTTTCTTTGGTTAAAAAAAAAAGTTTAGAGAAGTTAGACTTTATAATTAAAAACTCCAAAATCTTGCCTTGACTGGGAGGAACTACGCTACGAATGAAAAGAGTTCCTTAGTTCACCTTCATCCATCTGCTGTTTGCAAGACTGTTTCAGAGACCATTTTACCTGGAGATGGGGAGGCACTGGGATTTGTGCACTGCAGTTGTGAGCTAGCACAAACTGTAGAAGGCTCGGACCAGAGCTCCCAGTGATGATCCTCTTAAGTTGCAAAAGCTGGGAGGCCGACCAGCCATGTAAAGAAGGCAAGCACGCCTCCCCTCCACTAGAGGTCTTCACTCAGAACCCACATTGCTGATGCAGCCTGGGGTTCACCCGCACATACAAAGGTTTATGTGTTGGATGCAGAAACACACTATTTTATTGTCTGAGTTGGCACAGGCAGTTCTGTCCCACAGATAGTTAAAAATAATGCCAGGTGCGGCATAAATAAAAGTTCCTAACAGACACTGTGCCATTAGACTTGCTTTTGTAAATGAAAGTCTTCCTTTGTTCCCTACTTCTTGCTGAAACAACTTTTATGTTGGCCGATGAAAGGAGAAAGCTCCCAGACTCAAACCTTCCGAAAGAACGTGTTGTGGGAATTCAGTCTTGTATCCAGGGCCTGACTCTTTATATCCCTTCTTTCCAGCCTGAAATCCACTTTACTTGTTTGTTGTTTTTCAAAGATAGATGGATGTTGTAGAAAATCTTTTTTTTCTCACCAGATGATGCCAAATTATACAACACTTTTGACTCCATCCCATGTGGTAGATTCATAAAACTCATTCTGTTAGACACAGTCACCACATGTATGTAATCTGCTCTGGTGATCTGAAAAGAAAATCACAAGTGTGCTGAAGTTGTGATTTGAAAAATCAACAAATTAAAATTTGAGAATGAAAATCGAGGGCAAAATGCTGAGAGTTTATTCAATACTGCAGTTCCTAATAGCTTGTTGGACAACCTTCCACTTTTTCAAAAGACAGAATGAGCAAAAATTATTTTAAACTTATCCATTACCTCTTCATTATTCTCCCATCTGTGTGGCTAATCTCTCCATGGAGTTAAGACTTCCTTAGATACTATATAAGTGAATGTCAAACACTGATATTTCTTTAGCAAGATTCCATCTGGAACTCTGACACTCTTGGATTTGAGATCCAGGTGGAAACAACTGTTTTGTTGATAGGTTTGTTGGGGGAAGACCTGGCTCCTATCTCTAGACTATCTGGGTTGTATATGTGGCCAATTAGTTGCCTTAGGAAAGAACATAAAGATAGATTGAGAAGTTACTAGGTGGGGAAGCAGTGGTTTGAGTGTGGATATTACTTGCTTCCATGTGCACCTGGGCACCCCTCTTCACAAACATGCACGGGCCTGGCATTTGTCTGTTTTCCGGATTTCTTTGGATCTACATGATGATAAATAGCTGGAAAGAAAGTAAAGAATTAGGCTAACCATCCAGGTGTTTTGAATGAATGTTTTGGGCATTTCAGCAAACTTTATTTAGTGGTCTTACAAATACGACTGAGTACTAAAGGCATCGGGAGACACCAATATGGAGAAGATAAATTTTCTATTCTTAAGAAGTTCAGAACAGAGTCAGGCTTTGTGCACAATGCAATAGAGCTTAGCTGTGTCCTGAGAAGTTGTAGCAAGTTCAAGGAGTGCAAGTGGAGGAAAGTTATGGTTTGATAGGATATATACCTATAGGTCATGTCGATTAATCTGAAAGAGTGGCTTGTTCAGCCTGTTTCTTAAAAAAAAAAAAAAAATGTGTCCATTGCATGGGGGAAGAGGTTTATAAATTCTAGCAGGTGTCTGTAACTTAGCAGACTGCCACATTTCTGGTGTTGGGTCCAAACTAGAATTTTTTCTAATGAAGCAGTTCTGGGGTATGTATCACAGATTGTATTATGATTAGACCTGTGTCATGAATCATCCTTAACCAGGGCCTTTTTGAAGGCATGAATAGAAGCTATTCATAATTATGCCAGGGTAATGGGAGTAAACTGGAATGGCCTGAGTAAATGGGATGTATGGTCACTCTAGTTAAAGCTGAGATAATCAAGAATGAAGCTTTCTCATACATGTGAGAGAGGAGGAGGCAAGGGTTCCTGATGTGCTATCTCCAGACCCCAGGATACCAAATTGAAATGATGAGCAAATGCATCTTTTTAAAAAAATAGTTTCATAGCCTTTTTAAAAAAATATTTTATTTATTTATTCATGAGAGACACACAGAGAGAGGCAGAGACATAGGCAGAGGGAGAAGCAGCCTCCCTGCTGGGAGCCTGATGCGGGACTTGATCCTAGGACCCTGGGATCACGACCTGAACCAAAGACAAATGTTCAACCACTGAACCACCCAGGTGCCCCAGCAAATGCATCTTTAATGGTCATGTCCTCAGCATTTATTTTTGCCATACCTCGCTTGGAACATCACTCTTCTTAGCCACCTTTGTGCTCACTCAAATGGCTGCTTCTGCCTGGAAGCAGATGCCCAGTTGATGATTAAGCCTGTCAGTGATTTAGATAATCTAGGGTTACCAGATTAGTTGCATCTTCGAAGTTAAATGCAATGGATCCTATATTCTGTTTATTAGAAAAGAATGCCTGAGATAAAACTTTAAAATATTTCTAGTGATAACATAAAAAGATAGTTAAGGTACTATCTCTTTAATTTTTCTTTGCCTTTAAAAATCAGATTTAAAATATTTTATTGATTGTATCTTAATCTATTTCACTCAGTTTGCAAATTTCTCGATGAAAATGCTTGAAGAGTCAGAGTGATTTCTTTCTTGAGCATCTTATTTCTGTCATGAATTATACGGGATTTAGCAGAAACATGTTTTAGGCACATAGTAAGAACTCAATAAATGTTAAATAAATGAATAAGTAAATGAATTTGGTGAAAACAAGTAAAAACTCAATCATCTCATTTCCTTTCCAACTTCTTTATGGACTTTCAGAATTCTTTAAGGGATTATCCCCCAACAGAAATATCAATTTGTGTTTGTGAATCATTCTTAAGTCACTGGGCTGTATTGCTGAACTTTGTGTACATTTGTGTGAGAGTATGTGTGTGCGCGTGTAATTAATTGTCTGCTGAAGCCTAAAGCAAAAGATGTTACCGGAGCATAGCATTTAACTTCAACACTTTTCTTCATTCCTGGTAGGAATTCTACTTGAGGCTTATATTTCATATTGTGCATGTTCTGTGTGGGTGAACCCTTCTTATCATTATCCTCTTATTTTTACCATGGACAGAGCTTCCAAGGGGATAAAGGGCTCTACCTACCGCGCCTCGCACAGTATCAGATGGAATTCAACTAGGAAGTGATTATTTTAAAATAATGATGACAAGGAGGAAGTCGAATCTTCATTTGTGTGTATTTTATAAGTAAGAGCTCAAAAGGAAAGGGACCCAACTTTGCACTATATTTCCATCTAAATCATTAAAAGCAGTATCAAATGCAGTTTGCTTAGTCCATGAAAATTTTTATGTTAATTTGATATTTGTTAGGAACCGTGCCTTAATAAGCCCATCTATCTTTTCCCTTGTATTCAAGATAAAAAGCAGAGATGCTATGCAAAATCTCAGTCACATGAGAAAAAAATTTATAGACCGTATTTGGAAAGACTGTGGAGAGTAGCAGGCAAATTGTGGATTCTGTACACTAACATTTTATGCTTTAACCCAAACAAAATTAATAGTTCACTTGGGTTTTGGAAAGATTGCTCCTGGACCAGCAGTGTATTTCTGAATGACACAAATATAAGAAAATTAGAAATTAACTTTAAATGGATTTAGGCTTCTTACATAAATGAGAGCCACCCTTACACAAATTACTAAATCTATTCAGAGTAATTTATCAAGCAGTTATATGTTGTTTTGCTGTGTTGAAATTCCAGAAAATTTAATAACAGTATACTTTCTGGAAATTGCATTAGCATAGACCATTAATAAGTTAGACCTATGGAGCTCATGTGCATGTGGGGGTACGTTGCCATTAGCAATGTATAGTAAAGTGGAAACTGGTTATCATTTACACATATCTATGGTAATGCTGAAAGACAAGGTTTTCCAGGAGCTTTCAATATCATCTGAAATAAGCACTTAGAAAATTGTTCTATGGCATTTAGCAGTTAACATGAGCCAACAGTGGTGAGATAAGTGGTCCCAAATGAAAAGGATATATGGGGAGCCAATTGTAGAATTTTACAGCCAGAAGAGCTCTTATCATTTAACTACTCCAAACCCCAGATAAATAGGTTCAGAGAGGTCAAGTGACTTGCTCAAAGTCACACAGCTAGTTTGGGGTGGAGCCAGGATAGAACAGTGGGTCTCCCGACTCCCAGCATAATGCTCCACTCACCATATCACATAGAAATTGGAAAATGCTGGGTTAACACTGCTCACAAATAAGCAGGGGTCTGGCAGCTGATGGATAAATTTGGCTGGTGCAAACAATTAAGTGGAATAACTACAAAATTGCAAAAAGTGTGAAAATTAATTTTATCTATGATTTAGGTTATTGGAAAAGAGGCTTCTAGCTGGTCAAATTCAAATAAAGGGTAACTCTTCAAAAAGGGGTTTGCTCTACTTTTAGAGAACCATAAAATAATGATTCTGAAATGTGATTTGCACTTAAAACCTGTTGTCAACATCTGATAATTGTGGCACAAGTATTTGTTGCAGCCCTCTTGCACAGGTCCCCTCAAAATAAGTAGGAAGCCAAATAAGTAATTTTGTGCAAGGAAAGAGGTTATTTGGGCCACGACCCAAGCCATTTTTATCTTACTTGGGGATTTTCCAATTGTCTTAGACACATCAAACTCAAAAAACAAAGACAGCTTATCATTAAAAATTAAACCTAAGTGCATCTGTAAGCCACCTTTTCAGTTGGTGAAGGGAAGGAGGTGTGAGGGGGGACCCTGGCTGTGTTCCAAGTTTAATGAGGGGTTTTCACCCTATTTGCACTTTGACCTTGTCGACTGCCCCTGCCAGTCGCTTTTGTGTGGCTGTCCTCGAAATACAGTCCTCCTTTTTAGGTGGCCCAACTGTTTCTGCAATTACGGTGGTCCTGCAGAGCATGAAGGAGGTTGGGTTATCTGATAACCCCCAGCTTAAGGTCTCCACTGCAGCTATTCACAGTTTTGCTGGAAAAGTCCAGGCTCATTTCAGGAGTTGGGGGGACCCACAGTGAGGCAGCAAGAGATTAAAAAGATAGATAACTCGGTTTGGAGGGTTCCGACAATGGCAGGTGCGAGAAGAGAGTCTTTCTTCCCTTCCCACAGCTCCCTGTGTCACTTTCTCCCCTTATTCTTTTGTTATTATTGTACATATTTCAGCATTATTATATCCGCCACATTTCGTGACACTGCAAAAACGTGTTGCAGAAAAAGCTGAACTTTTAATTGTGGTGAGAAAGAAGTTAGCTTAATTATTCTCGGGTAGTAGAAAAGACGGGTTTTGTCTCTCTCCCTAAGTCTCCCTGCCTAATCACCATTCAACACCCCTTTCCCCGGCAATGCTCTGTGTGAACTTCATGCTGCTAGACAAATAAATTCTTTGGAAAAATGCACATTTTTATTTGGAAATAATGCCATCTCTTTGTTAGATTTGCAGCAATCCTATTTTGCCTCTACTGTTTTTAAGTCGAAAATGAAAAATTATATAGAAGATGTTTGTGCATCATATTGTGCTGAATGGTATGTAGGTCAGCATGCTGCGGCAGGGAAGATAAGGGACAGGGAACAAGTGTTCTATGTACTTACAAGCAAATATCAGTCATAATAGAGGAAGACAGATCTACAAGAGCGTTTTGGCTTCGGAAATGTTTCTTGTCATTAGCATTTAAAAAAAGCTATGAGACTCGGGCCTATCAGCACCGATTCACAGCAAACCCTGGCTTGCACAGGTTGTTATCTGTTTCGCACAGAGGTACAGCTGGTTAGCAAATGGATTTGCAGATTTTTTTTTTTTTTTTTTGCAGGGATGAGTAAAAAGGCAAAGAATCAGGTACTTACAACCCATTCAGAATGTAACAATTTTGTTTGTGTTATAAACCAAACCTTCTGTTTTTGCAAACTGCATTATTTTTAGAAACAGAACCAAGGAAAAAAAACACCCAGCTGATTTAAAAAAAAAATCTTTATTCATATTCCAATATCCCTAAGGGTTCTAATATCCATGAAGTAATACCAGCAAAGAGAGCAATAAGAACAGCAGACTCCGTTGATTCGGTTTACAATGCGGCTTTATTGTGTTAGCAGTCAAGTCAAAAGGCAATATCTAATATTTTTAATTTTTTATTTCTCTCTACTCTAGATGGAAAGGGGAAGAAGGTGTTGGGCGAAGGTGTGTGTGAGAGAGCGAAAGAGAGAGTGAGAGAGTGGGAGAGAGAGAATATTACTGAGTCCTCATTTGGAAGGGTGAGGGTAATGCATTTTAATATTTATGTGAGCTGATATCAATTATCAGAAAGGATATCATAGTGCAAGCGATACAATAGCTTTTTTTTTTTTTTCTGAAACTATGTTATATGATAGATACAGCTGATTGAGTTCTTTGGAAAAAAAGACAGTTACTGCGAAAACAGACAGCAGAGGTGTTTCTGTCTCCTGAGTCTGGAGATATTTTAAGCCTTGGCTTTTATTAAAGGGGTGCTTAGGGAGTTTCCCAAATGAAGACATGGCACGGGGACCACATTTCATCGCGTGGGTGCATATAGATATCTGTCGAATATTTTCTGTAAAGATGCTGAGTTGTGATAAGTGTCAGATGTGGCATGTCACAAAGCATTGCCCCCCAAATCAAGCCCAGTGGATGAATTACCTCAAATGATTAGGCGTGCAATCAAGCAATCTACGAGGCTCCCGATGTCACAGTTACTGTTCACATTGAGAACACTTACATTACATCCCCTTCTAGTGCTATTTGCTTCATTAATAGGGAGGTGATGGAATCCTGTGCAGTGAGGCGGGATAAGCCAAATCCTTTGTCAACATCTAAGACTTAGATCAAAGATTGGAATAAAGCAGGGGTGGGTAGGGGGAGATGATGAAAGAGTAAACAGAAATTAAGAAATGGATTGGATGTTCTGGAAACATTTGATAAATGAAACACTCTGTTGAAGTGCAACATTGAGCATTTTTGATTACAGTACTTTATTAGGAAATAGACAATCAACCACTTCACTTTTAAATCAAGTTTTCTTGAGTTAGTTTATTTCTCTGTCTGGTGAGGCAAATACATTTGTCTTTAGTTAAATCACTGTACCCTAGCCAATTACCTTTTGTAGCAGCATCCAGGAGTAGAATGAGCCTTGCTCTCCACATTTTGTTTTATTATTTATCCTAGCCTGTCCTCTCAGGGAGGTCCATGCATAGAACTACATTTCAGCGTCATCAGTTCCTTTGCAGTCCTATATAGTTTTATTTTATGCATTTAAGAACATTAGTCTGAGAAAGGGTCCACAGGCTTCCTTAGGAGTCCATGGTCCAAGAGAATTTAAAGAGGTAGACTTGAAATAGGATAGACCATTGAGGAAAAAAACTCCAATACCAAAACCACAAAACATAAGAGTTACTCAAACAAAACACATCTGAGGTCAGTGGCAGGTACCAAGTTCTCTCTTCCTTTCTCACTGCCTCTGAAGATCAGGAATGCTTTAAAATGCTGAGGACTCCGCAAAGCTGAAGGACTGTGGAGGAAAGTGTATCATATGGGGTGTCCTTGGGGAATGAAGAAGTAAAATCCTTATTACTCACATCTGCGTATCTCCTTCTTTTCTCAGAAGGCTTGCCTCTCTCTCTCTCTCCTCTCCTTTTTCCTTTCTCCCTTCATTCTTGCCTTTGAATAATCCTGATTTCTTATACTAAAATTCTCATAAACTATAGGCTTCAAAAAAACAGAGGTTTTTTGTTCTTCACAGCATCTGGACAGAGTAGGGGTCAATAAACATTTAATGAATGAATGAATGCATGAATGAAACAGTTTGTGTAAAGAAATACTCTATACTAGAGATTTCCTCTGAGGGCAAGCAGAGGTTGAAAAGAACTGATATGATGTCAATCAAAGCTGGAGATGAAGTCTTACAGAAAAAATTTAGTCCTCCCAGATTATCAACTCTGGGCCTCAGATGTGAGAGCTCTCTAGCAGAGAGCTGATTTGATCGTATGGAAAGTATCTTCTTCTTCTTGTTTTTTGTGTCTCTCAACATAGAGTGCTCAGGCAAGAAGGACAGCCTTCCTGGACAAGAGGACTGCATGACGTTCCCCAGGCACATCATTTGGGTCATAGCAGGCACTCTCAATGTCAGGTTGGTCAGTACCTTTGTAGCCACTAATGTCCTCTTTAAAAACATTAAAAAATATTTTATGTATAAAAATAACATAAAAATAGAACAAACATCCAAAGTTCGCAGTAGAATGTTACAAATATCACTGAAGTCCCCTTTCACCTGGGAGGAATGCTTCAGCCTTTCAATGGGAGGAATGTAATCAATGTTCTGATTTCGGTTTATCATTCCTTTGCCTTCTGCTATGGTTCTATCACAAAGATGTTTATCAATGATATATCGCTAAGTTTTGTATTTTTTTACATGTGGTATCATATTGCCTTACATATTTTGATGTGATTTGTTTTTTTCCACTAAAGTTACCTATCTGGGGGGCACCTGGGTAGTTCAGTTGGTAAAGTGTCGGACTCTTGATTTTGGCTTAGGTCCTGATCTAGGGATCCTGGGATCGAGCCCCACATCAGACTCTTTGCTCAATTGGGAGTCTGCTTAAGATTCTCTCCCTCTCCCCATCCCCCACTCACTCCCTCTCCCTCTCTCAAATGAATGAATACATAAATAAATAACTCTTTTAAAAATTACATATCTGAAATTCATCCATGTTAATATGTGTGTCAATGATTTGCCAGTTTCGCATTGTTGCATGATATTCTATTAAGTGAGTAACCTCAATTTGGTATACTTATCTGTTGATAGAACCTTCATTTCTATCTTTCCTTTCATGCCACAATCCATCATGCCATGAGCACTCTCATCCGGTCTCCTGGGGTAGAAGATGAAGAAAATAAAGAGATACATTTTGATTTATTAAAGATATCTTTTTGTTGTAGAGAAAAAAGATATCTTTTTGTTGTATGATAGAGTGATCAATAACATAAACAGAAAAACATTAAATTAGAACCAGTGTAAAATTTCTGACTTTAGAGAAAAATTTTTACATGTATTTTTAAATGGGTGTTGGAAATTATAATGATTTATCAAACTATTATGGTTTTTGGGTACCTTTGGATACATAAAAGTGTTGTAAAATTTTCAATGCTTATAACATGCCAGAAACTATACCTTCTGTGATTGTTCAAATTCATGATAAAATTTCTTAGATAATTTGAAACTATACAAGAAGGACCCAATTAAAAACATTCTTTTGAGGTTAGGAGAGAAAATAGTTTTATTGTTTTAAAATATCTTATTTATTTATTTGACAGCGCGAGCACAAGTAGGAGGAGTGGCAAGCAGAGGGAGAGGGAGAAGCAGGCTCCCGGCTAATGTGGGACTCAGTCCCAGGATCCTGGGACCATGACCTGGTGGAAGGCAGACGCTTAACTGACTGAGCCCCCCAGGCGCTTTGAAAAAATAGTTTTAAAGGCCACTTAGGAGTGGGATTTCTGGGTCATGGTTTATGTGCATGTTTAACTTTTCAAGATAAGACCAGATTGTTTACCAAATGATTGCTCTAATTTGTCTTTCTACCAGCAAATGATGTTCCATACTCTTGTCAAAAATGCTTGATATAGTCAGACTTTAAAAGTCTTGACCAAAAAAAAAAAAAAAAAAGTCTTGACCATGTGAAGTGGGTAAAATGATACCTGTCCCAGGTTGTATCCTGTGCTTCCCTTATGACATTGGAACACTTTGTCATGTGTTTCTTTGGCCATTTGCATCCCACTCCTCTTCTGTGAAATGTCTGTGTCCATCCCAGAAGAATTCCTGCTCACTATTACCTATGTACACCCCCTCCTCCCCCATTTCCCATCCTCCTTCTTGTTAGATGGGATCATGTGAATGGTTCTGGCCAGTGGGACTGAGAGGAACTAGAGCATTTAAGGGTTGGCACATGATTCCTGAGCTCTGTCATCCCCTGATACAATGACCACGGAGGCTTATATGGAGATGTTGGAGCATCAGAACGGCGTGGATCACTGAATCACTTCATAAAGGACAGCTGCCCGCAAGAGTTGCTTGATCTGCAATAGACAATCCGGGAACAAGAAATAAACCTTTAGAGAGATAGCGAGATCTTTAGGTTCATTTGTTGCTCTAGGATAGTTTAACTTATTCTGACTAATATCATATTTTGGTTCACTTTTTGATTTTTACTTTTTAGTGATTAATAAGGATTCCTTATTATTTATGCTTTACTGATCCTTTTCTGTTTTTCATGATACAAATATTTTCTTCCATTTGTGGACTATATTTTTATTCTCCTTATGGTATCATTTGATGAACAGAAGTTCTTCACTTTAATGGAGTCAAATTTGTTAATCTTTTACTTTATTATTTATAAGTTTCATATTTTTAAAAAGAAATCCTAGCCAACTCTAAGGTCATTTAGATAGAATTTTTTCCTAAAAGCGTTAATGTTTTGTTTTTTACTTTTAAGTTTTTGTTCATCTTAGAATTGCTATTTTGTCTAAAGCAAAAGTAATGCTCCCATTTTTTTTGTGTGTGTGTTCCTTTATGGATACCTACAGTCTATTATTTTCTCTTTGATATGCGATGCCACCTCTCTCATAAATTAAGTTTCCACATACATTTGGGTCTGATTTGGGCTCTCTAACTGTTCATTTGGTCTACATGTCTATTTCTATGCTGAAACTATGTTAATCACTATGGATTTAATATATGCTTTCTAGTAGGGCAATTTCCTTCCCCTCCTTGTTTCCTGTGAGTGACTGAATAGTCACTTGAGCCTCTGTTCTCCCATACACATGTTCTAAATGGCAGGTCAAGTTCCTTGAAAACCTCTGTTTGGGTTTTGATTAGAACTGCATTGACTTTTTAGATACATTGGGGCAAGAGTTCATCTCTTTAGTATATCAATACCACCTATTTTATTTCTTATCCATTCCATTTATTTAGGTCTTTGTTATGCCTTTACAAATTTGGTAATTTTCTGCATTGAGGCCTTTTAAATCTATCCTCAAATTTATTTTAAAGAACTTTATATATTATATATTTTTCTTGCCTTCGTGTGTGGTATCTTTCAAGTTTTTGTTATAGGATGATATCAATTATGCCAATCTTGTTTCGTTCATTCTCTTTCTCTCTCTTTTCTTTTTCTTAAGTACTTGAAAGAAAATTTCAGGCATTTTGTTACTTCACCCAACACATACTTCAGTATTCATGCCTAGATAATAAAGGTTTTTAAATAACCATTGCAGCCATGTTATTGTCATACTTAGTAAAATTCACAGTTCCTTTATATAATCTAATACCAAGTTCATGATGAAATTTCCCTGATTGTCTCTAAGATGGCTAGTTTGGTTGAGTGAGGATCCAAAATCCACTTGTTGCATTTGGTTGTTTGTCCTCACATCTCTTACTCTTATGCATCCCCCTCTACTATTTTTAATTGCTTTCTTAAGATATCCAGGTTATTTGTGCTGTGGAATGTGCTATGGTCCAGATTTGGTTGCTTGCTTTCTTGGCCATCTAGATTGTTCTCTATGACTCACATTTCTTGTACTCTGAAAGTTGAATCTAGAGGTGCACTTGCATTGCATTCAGGTAATTTATATATAGATCTTAGGGGACTGCTGTTGCCCCTCAGCTGGAAGAAGTAGAGGGAAAGAATGTTGTTACCAGATGAAAGCTGGTTTTAGAAGATGGGCCACCTGAAGGGTGCTGTGGCCAAAGAGAAGAACAGCCTTTGTTGGATATGTGACCTGAGCTGGATTGGGAGGAATACAAACTCAGATTGGAGGTTATAATCCCCAAATCAGAGGTTATATCTTCAATCCAGAGAGGATATAACCTCTCTTTGCTCACACCTCCATCCTTGCCAGTGCTTCCCATTGGCTGAACCCAGTTGAGAACCTGTGTGAAGCAGTTCATTGGGGTCAGATTCCTGGGTCATAGGATGGTGCAGAGGAGGGCAAAGAATGGATCTGACAGACCAACAGAGAATTATCAGCACAGCACTTGATTCTTTGGCTGGATTAGGTAATGTTCAGATTTATTAGTAGATGTCTTAGGAACTTTCAATGGTAACTTATGAGTTTTAATCAATATCATTATGAACTATGGATTTTTATGTATTTGATATTTTTCACCTATTGCAGTCATTATTCTTTGTAATGCTCAAATTGTTCCATCTTAGTCCAGTGGGAACTCTTTCAAGTTGTCTCCTGTGTCCTTTGGAGATGACTCCATTAGCCTTTTCTTTTTTAAAGATTTTATTTATTTATTCGAAAGAGAGAGAGAGAGAGAGAGAGAAAGAGAGAGAGAGAGAGAACGAGAGAGAGAGGCAGAGACACAGGCAGAGGGAGAAGCAGGCTCCATGCAGGGAGCCTGACGTGGGACTCGATTCCTAGAATCCAGGGTGATGCCCTGGGCCCAAGGCAGGCACTAAACCACTGAGCCATCCAGGGATCCCGAACTCCATTAGTCTTATACAGCTTTCTTCTTTTTTGGCACAAGAGGTATCCTAAGCCTATCTTGTACATTTGCTGTTTTAGCACTAAAAGCAGTAATTTCTTTAAAAAGCCCTGTTTCCTTTTGTAGCAATTGTTTGTAGAAGTCTTACTTCTGGTTGCTAAGTGTGCCTATTACTTTTGGGTCACTATTGCACCATACCTTTAAAGTGGACAGAAGTAGGAAATATCTGTAATTTTATAAGAGAATATTATGAGAATTTTCCAATTCAAACTTCAGTTTAGGGAGTTTTAACTTAACTTTGATTATATACTTTTTCTCTTACACAGAAAATTTAGGTTTATAAAGGCACAGTTATTTGCTTTATCCCATGATATAATATCAATGGTTTTAAGATAGCAATACTAGTATTCCTACTAGTAATAAGACTATTGAATGAAAGTTTAGATTTCTTTGTGACTCTTTGTTTTTAGAATACATCCTGCCAGGGAGGTAGCTTAAGATAGTGTCTTAGCATCAATTGAAGTAAAGTTTTTCTATGAGTAATTATGACACCAACTTTATATTTAGTTAGATTTATTTTTTTCATTCTAGTTTCAATTTTGAAGCATTGATTATTCCTTTTTGACTTAATTTTGTTTTTAATTTATATGATTCAAGGGAACCTGGGTGGCTCAGTTGGTTAAGTATCTGCCTTCGGCTCAGGTCATGATCTTGGGGACCTGGGTTGGAGCCCTGCATCAGGCTCCCTACTCAGTGGGAAGTCTGCTTCTCTCTCTGCCCCTCCCCTTGCTCATGCTTGTGCTCTCTCTCTCTCTCAAATAAATAAAATCTTAAAAAATTTTATATGATTCAAAAGTCAAAACTACGTAACAAGAGAATTTGCAGATGACTGCTGCTATCCCTGTGCTCTCCATCCTGCTCCTGATCTCCCTCATAGGGAACCATTTCTTCAAAAAGTTTAAAATTTTCCCTTTTATTGTTTCTTTTCAAAAAATATAAATGAATTGTTATATAAAAATCTTATTTACATTTCTCTGTTTTGTACAATAGTATGTGTGGTTTTTTAAAGCAGATTTTATTCATTTATTTGACAGAGAGAAAGAGAGGGAGAATGAGCAGGGGGAGCGGCAGGCAGAGGGAGAGGGTGAAGCAGGCTTCTTGCCGAGCAGAAAGCCCAATGTGGGGCTTGATCCCAAGACCCTGGGATCATGACCCGAGCCAAAGGCAGACGCTCAACTGACTGAGCCACCAGGTGCCCCTGTACAATAGTATGTTTATACTTAGTACACAATAGCAATGGAAGTTTAAAAAGAACACACAATAAATATTTTTTGCATGTTGCTTTTATTGATTGGCAATGTATATTTGTAGATGATTCTATATCAATATTTAGAGTTGTTTGTTTGTTTACTACTATTCCTTTTTTTGCAGTTTCATTATATCACATCATATGGATATACCATAGTTTATCCAACCGGAATCCAATAATGGACTTTTGGGCAATTTCTATTCTTTTGATATTGAAAATAACTCTACAATGAACAGCTTTGTGCCTACATTATTTGCATTTTACCAGTGCATCTTTGGAATAGAATCCTAGAAGTGGTAATTCCTGGATCAAATATGCATATGAAATTTTGCTAAATAGGGGTACCTGGATGTCTCAGTGATTGAGCTTCTACCTTTGGCTCAGGTCGTGATTCCGGGGTCCTGGGACCAAGTCCCATATCAGGCTCCCCATGTGGAACCTGTTCTCCCTCTGCCTATGTCTCTGCCTCTCTCTGTGACTCTTATGAATAAATAAATAAAATCTTAAAAAAAGAAATTTTGCTAAATAATGCTGAATTTGTCTTTATTGAGGTTATACCATTTTTTTGCATTCCAACCACCACTATAGGAGACTGCTCATTTCCCATAGACTTGCTAACCGATGTTGTTATGATCTGTTTTTTTTTTTCTAATTTGATAGGTGAGAAATGGATCTTCAGTGCAGTTTTAATCTGCTTTTCTCTTTTTATGAGCAAGGCTAAGTATCTTTCCATTTCTCTGAATTGCCTATATATATGTTTTTTAATCTATTTTTTTTGTTGGGTTATTGGTTTTCTCAACTTTTAGGAATTTAGGAATTTTTGCATGTTAGAGAACTTGCTCTGTGTTATGTTACACATTCTTTTTTTTCCCGTTCGGCACTTGTATTTTGACTTTACATATGGTGTTCTTTTGTTGTTTTTGCCATGAAAGTTTTTTGTTTTATGAGGGCAATTAAGAAAGTTTTTCCTGCTCCAGGTTATAAAGAAATTAACCACGTTTTCTTCTAATATTTCTATCAGTAGATAGTACCTTAAACATCTTTTTATTATGGAAATGTTTGAGCATAGAAATATATGGAGAATAATGTAATGAATTTAGTTTACCTACCAATCCACTTCAACAACTATCATTACGGGCCTATACTGTTTTGAACCTCCATCCACTCTCCTATTCCATATTATTTTGAAGTAAATCTTAGATATTATTTTATCTATAAATATTTCAGCATATATATATGGTCTTTTTAAAATTCACATTGTGTGTTTGTTGCTGGCTGATGTAATTAATTTTATGTTATTTTTATTTATTATTTTTACTTCATTTTATTAATGTAATTACTTTTTGTATGTTAAGCAAATGTCTTGTTTAAAGCTTACTTTAAGATAATTTGCTAATAGATGAATTTTCTATGTAAAAAATCCTATCATATATTAATTATTATAGTCTCTCTTCTTGCTTTCTATATTTGCATCGTATATTAAATTTTATTTATTTATTTATTTATTTTTTTCTTTTTCGTATATTAAATTTTAAAAATTTACTGTTTTCATATTTTGCTGACAAGGATTACCATAAAGGATTTCTTTTTATAACTTTATGTTTTGTGAACTGTAGGCTTTTGTAGAAACTCTTTTTCTGCTTAAGAATATTACCTTCATTTTCTACTTTGTTGTAATTTTTTATCATGAATTGATGTTAATTTTTTGAATGCTTTTTTTACATCGAGATGATCACATTTCCCCTCTCTTTCCTTTTCTGAAGTATGGCGAATTATAAGACTTTCTATAATTAAACCAGATTTGTGGGATAAATCCAACTTGGTCAAGATGCACTACATTTAAAAAGAACTAAATAGTTGGATTCAATTTGTTAATATGTTGTTCAGAATTTTGCATATATATTCATGAATGAGATTGACCTGTACTTTCCTTTTCTATTGGGACCTTCTATGATTTCAGTATCAAGATTGTACTAGCTTCACAAAGTAAGTTGGGAACTGTTCCCTCTTTTTGTATTCTCTATATATTAAAAATTTTTGTTCCCTGAAATTTTAACAGAATTCAGCTGTAAAAACATCTGAGCCTAGTGGTTTGTGGGGAGATTTTTAAACAGAGACAATGTTTAAAAAGGTTTATAAGATTTTTGATATTTTCTATCTCTTTTTGAGGCAGCTTTATTAAGTTGTATATTTTTAGTGAAAGTTGTCCATTTCACTTAAGTTTTAAATTGTTAGCCTAATGTTCATGGTATTCTGATTATCTTTTTTTTTTTAATTTTCTGTGTCTTAGTTTCTGTAACTCCATTTTCAGTTATTGTTTATTTGTGCTCTTTTTTCTTGACCAATATATTTGTCCAGCATTGTTGTTTATTATAGTATCCCATTTTAATTAACTAATTATAATGATTAATTTATGTTATTTAGTATTTTTCTTCCTTTTGCTTTATTGACATAATTTTCTTTTAATTTTTTTAACTTTTAATTTGGACACTTTATTAAATTTCAGCCTTTTTGCTTTTCTATTACAAACTTTTAAAAATAGACATGTGTCTTATTTATTTTGGCTTATTGTATTTAAAATTTTTCTTTGATCTCTGAGTAATTTAGAAGTACATTTTAAGTGTCATAAACGAAGTTTTAAAAGTTTTCCTCTTGTTATATTTTAGTGAGAGAATATGGAATGTATAGTGATATATTTTGAAATTCATTGAAACTTTGTGCCCTGATAGTATTAATTCTTTTAAATGCTCTCCATATGTGTTTCAGGCAATGTTATTTTCTAATTGTTTAGACAGGACTCTTTGTATGTTATTTTTTTATAAAGATTTTATTTATTTATTCATGAGAGATACAGAGAGAAAGAGAGAGTCAGAGACACAGGCAGAGGGAGAAGCAGGCTCCACGCAGGGAGCCCGACATGGACTCAATCCCGGGTCTCCAGGATCTTACCCCCAGCAGAAGGCAGCGCTAGACCGCTGAGCCAGCCAGGCACCCCTCTTTGTATGTTATTCAATCAAGCTTGTTGGGATCCCTGGGTGGCGGAGCCGTTTAGCGCCTGCCTTTGGCCCAGGGCGTGATCCTGGAGACTCGGGATCGAATCCCACGTCGGGCTCCCTGTGCATGGAGCCTGCTTCTCCCTCTGCCTGTGTCTCTGCCTCTCTCTCTCTCTGTAACTATCATAAATAAAAAAAAAAAAAATAAATTAAATCAAGCTTGTTAATTTTGCTATCCATATCTATATCTTTACTAATTTTGAGCTTTTATTTTATTTATTTATTTTTATTTAAGATTTTATTTATTTATTCATGAGAGACACAGAGAGGGGGAGAGAGAGAGAGAGAGAGAGGAGAGAGAGAGAGAGAGAGAGAGAGGTAGAGACACAGGCAGAGGGAGAAGCAGGCTCCTTGCAGGGAGCCGGATGTGGGACTCGATCCCGGGACTCCAGGATCACGCAGTGGGCCAAAGGCAGGCGCTAAACGGCTGAACAACCCAGGCATCCCTAATTTTGAGCCTTTAATAACGAAAATAAATTTGTTAAACCTCCCACTGGATTGTGAATTTGTTAAATCTCCCACCAGAATGTGAATTTATTGACATTTGTGAATTTATTCACTTTGTATAATTTTATGTATTTCAAAACTATTTTATTTGATACAATAAATAAAACAGTAGAATTGTTTTCCCTTTCAGCTCTGAGATATATCTCGGTACCCATATTTATATCTATATCTATTTCAGTTGTGCAGCTAATATAAATTTCACTCCTAGACACATTTGAAGGCAGTTTGTTGCAAAATTTAGGGAGACTATTATTTCTACTGTAATTATTCTTATATTTGGAGTAAAGATTGGATCAGACAAATTTTTCTGATGATTCCCTTTGGGACAGGCAAATGGATCTTTTTTTATCACTCATCCTTTCATTGAGAGCATGACCTCTCTGAGAGACACGGAGGTAGACAAGGAGGTAGACAAGGAGGTAGAGAGAGAAGCAGGCTCCTTGCGAGGCGCCTGATGCAGGACTTGATCCCAGGACCCTGGGATCACGACCTGAGCCAAAGGCAGACACTCAACCACTGAGCTACCCAGGTGCCCCCTCAACAACATATTTAAAAGTATGTTTGTTATAATATCTCCAGCAGAATTATTTTGTGATGGACCATTTTTATTCCAGAATATCTAATGCACCAGATTGCCAGAAGTATAAACCTCCCATCTTGCAATATACTCTTAGCCAGTTTCCCTCCTCAATCTATTCTCCACAAAGTAACCAGAATAGCACTTTTATAATATTGATCAACTAATGTTGCACATACACTAAAATTCAAATTCTGGCATACATGGCATACAAAGCCTACATAATCTGGCCCTTTCCTACTTCTCAAAGTCATCTTCTACCTATCTACTCTGCAGATCTTCATCAATCATGTTGTCTTTCTTTCTGTTCCTTGATAGGCTAATGTTATACTTACCTTAGATCTCTTGTTGATCTATCACTTCTGCCTAAAATGTTCTCTCCCACAGCCTTTGTGGTCTGTCTTCCTCTCATTATTCAGATTTCCACCTAAATCATTTCTTCAGAGAAAATTTCTTTGATCATTCCTTCTAAAATTGCTTCTCCATAACTCTTACATCACCCTGATTGTTTTCGCAGCATTGATTGTCATCTGAAATTAACTTGCTTATGAGTTTCCTTGTTATTTTTATCTCTCCTCTCACTAGGATATAAGCTCCATGAGGACAAGGACATGAGTCATTAACATTTGCCTAATGCCTGGGAGAATTTAGGTTTTCAATATACATTTATCAAATGAAATTCATTTAAAAAATATCTGTTGAATACTTTCTGTGAACCAGACACCGTGGTAGGTGCTTAGGGTACATAAGTGAAATGAACAAATAAAGATCCTTGGCTTATACAACTTATATTTTGAAGGGGTAGATAGACATCGAACAATAAATATACCACGTAAGTAAATTACATAGCATGGTAGGAAGTCATATGTGCAATGGAACAGTAAAGAGGCAAGTTGAATAGTCAGGAGGGGCAGTTTGCAATTTTAAGTAGAATAGGTTAGGCCTTATTGAGAATGATATGAGAGAAAAAAGAAAGAAAAAAAGAAAAAAAAAAAGAAAAGAAAAGAAAAGAAAAGAAAAGAAAAGAAAAGAAAAACAAGGGACCTGGCTTGATGGATATCTAGGGAAGAAGAGCATTCCAGGCAGAAGGAATAGCAAGTGCTAGGCCCCAAAGGAGTCAGAATGGTGGGAATGGAGGGAGAGTATGGAAGGAACAGATGAATTTAGAGAGGTAACTGGAGGCTGATTAGTCTTATAGACCATTATAAGAATTTGGGCTTTTCTTTTGAGGGGGATGGGGACCACTGGAGGATTCTGAGCTGAGGAGTGACACAATCTGACATTTTAGAAGGATCATTCTGACTATGGTACTGAGAACAGACATGAAAGCAAGACTAGGAGCAGTGACACCTAGGAAGAGACCATTATAGTCATTCAGGCAAGAGATGATGGTAACTTGGATGAGGTGGTGGCAGTGGAGGTGGTAAGAAGTGGTTGGATTCTAGAAACATTTTGAAGATTCAATCAATAGGATTTTCTAACAGTGTAGGATTATATCAACAAAGGAAGGATGAAGTTGTCACCACCTGATAGGAAGACCATGGGTGAAGAAGATTTTAGGGGAAAAGAACAGGAGTTTTGATTGTGTTGAATTTAGACCACCAGTGATAATATCAAGTAGGCAGTTGCAGCTCAGAACAGGAGTCTGGGAAGATTATAAATTGGGAAGTAATTAACATGGAGGTGGTATTTTAAAAGCCAAGGAAAGAGCGTAGGTAGAGAAGAAGAGGACCAAGGCCCAAGCACTGGGTGACTCTGACATTAAGCAGTCAGGGGAAGCAGAGAGGTGGCAGCAAGGGAGACAGAGAAAAAACCACCACCTGCTGAGCTAAGAGAGGAACAGGAGGATGGGGTCTGGGAGCCAATGCCATGTTAACATGACTTTTAAAATTATTCCTGTAAATGTATAATTTTTGAAATTTCCATAAATTGTGAATTAGAAATGGTGATTATTGAAATAGTTCCTGATATCCTAGTCTCCCCAGTCTGGCCTCTCCATCTGTCCCCCTCACAGCACCTTCCAGGTCCTTCTAAAATGGGGTATTTCCCTCCTCCACTGTCTTCAGGAAAATCGAAATTGTGACATTTGAGTCTCTTTCCAGCTCCGTCCCAGGCCCTGGTGGCAGGAATCTCCCTTCTGCGCTTTGCTAACTCCTTGGATGATTCCTGATGTGTATATATATATATGTGTGTGTGTGTGTGTGTGTGTGTGTGTATACATATATATATATATATATGTATACACACACACATATATATATATCTGTTCAGAGGAGAAATCCTCAACAATTTCCAGCACCAAATAATGTGTAAGTTGAGATTTTAATTAACTTAAATGTGGCTTTGTAAACATGGTTTTGTCTTGTTCTCGGTGTCCCTGGAGAGAGAAAGTACATTGTTTCTCTTTTTTTTTCGGTCATTACTAAGGCTTCCATGCTATGGGACTGGCTGTGACTTTAGGACTCCATCTTCCCCATCTGAGGTCTCTTTGTTGTTTCTGTTGCAATGAAAAGGATTTCCTAGAGAAAGAACTGATAGAAAGTTGATGGAATGGCCATCTTCTCATTGGTTACTTGACCTGGGTTTGCACTTTGATGGATTTCAGGATAGTTTTAATTTATTTATTTATTTATTTATTTTTTAATTATTTATGACAGTCACAGAGAGAGAGAGAGAGAGAGGCAGAGACACAGGCAGAGGGAGAAGCAGGCTCCATGCACCAGAAGCCTGACGTGGGATTCAATCCCGGGTCTCCAGGATCACGCCCTGGGCCAAAGGCAGGCGCCAAACCACTGCACCACCCAGGGATCCCTCAGGATAGTTTTTAATTGTCAGATAGTTTTTGTGTGTGGAAGTGTGTTGGGTGCCATATTTCCAACTGACCATATCACTTTTGCAACTTCCTGCCATTAACCCACTTCTCTCCCTCCCACCTCCATCAAAAAAATCCCCCCAAACAAAACAAAACAAAACAAAACAAAACACAAAAAACCCCTACAACAACCTTAGGAATCTGTCATATTGTAGGCATTCAGTAAATGTTTGTTCATTTGAGCTGGAGGATTCAGCTTCTAACATGGCAGACACAGTGCTTTCAAAACAACAGAAGACTTTATTTAAAAAGTTACCAACTTCTGGGAGTGGACTGTGGCTTTAAAATTATACTTACATATATATGTATTCTAGTAAACATAATGGTTTACGCATACCTAAATTACAAAAAAAATTAAAGTAGTTTATCCCTGTTGGTTTTCCTTTCCCACTAAAGTCATCATCTGTTCACAGAGCACCATTAGCAGCTGAAAAGACATGGCAGGGGATTGAACAAATTGAACATTCATAGCAGACAGATTTTCTCCTTCTGTGTGTGTGGATTGGACATGACTGTGAACAGTTGGAGGTCAGACCATCACTAATATGTATAAAACTTTTGGTGTTAATTTACCATTAAAAAATATATTAATTTTTGGCAGAGGTGTGAATATCCTTGTCTTGCCTAAAGCTTTATTTCCCGTGATACATAGCAAGCTAAAATCCATGCTGGGCCAATTTGAAATGCAAGTAAACTTTTTCTTTATTAAAGCCCCATTTTGTTTCTTGGTGAAAGTATGTATATGAGCTTCATTTTCACTCACTAAAAAGGCCCTTGCAAAGACTAGGATGATCAGTGACGAAAAGAGGGACCCTATGAACAGGATATAAGCATCCTGTTTTGGCTGAGTTTGATGGGTTTCTCTAAACTGGTCTTTTCAGTTGCCATTTTGGCTGTGCCTACTCAACTTCAAACAAATGTCCTGTCAAGGAACAAAAGAATGCATGAAATTATGAGTGGCAATGCCTAAGAGTGTTAGGAGACTATACTTTTTAAAGGGAATCTTTTCTTCAATTGTTGCAAAACAGATGCCTCTACTAAGTGGTGGGTCAGGGTTAGGAGGCAGCTGGAGTAAGGAGAGAAGAAAGAGAAATGCCCGGTTAGGAGTCTCTTTACAGCCTAGCAACTGGCCACATTTTCCCATGGATGGTTAAAAGCTGAATGGCCTCTAACATCTTTTGTACCACCAGGTATCTAAGCTACATCAGAAGAGTAAGTAATGTTTCTGAGCAGAAACACACATTTTAGAAGTGTTTGCTTTATATGATATGTGCATTTATGAAGAAAGAAAATAAAAGAAAGGATTTTATTTTATTATTGCAGCAAAACACAATTATTTTTGACATGTTGACATATGACATAAAATGACACTGATACTCCTATCTTCTCTGAATAAATCTCCCTTCTGTTGGTATTGCTGAAAGTTCTTAAAACAATTTCCATTGGCTTATCTTTTGTTCTCTTTGTTCGAATTGGTAGCCATCAATTATGCAGACTGGTGTTGGCTTTTAATATGATGCTATTATGAAAATAAAATAAAAACTCCTTAAACATTTAAAAGGGACAGTCTCAGACAATGCAAGCATTAAATTAGCATTTACTGTTGATTTTCTTGATTGCTTTTTATCCCCCTGAATTGTAAAGTAATACTTTCAGGTGAACTCTGGCTCTGGGAACTCCTCATGAGAAAAATCTTGAGGCACATTCCCTAAAAGATGCTGTTTAAATGGACTTAGATGCCATTAAACAAAGAGAAATCCTATTAAGTAAACTGTGGAATAGTATTTGGCAGGATTCTAGAGAATGTGCTGGTAGCCCAAGCCATCGAGATGCTTGTGTTCTTTTTTCGTAATAAGTATGTGGGGTCAAGTCACAAGTACTTTTTACTGTCATTCTTGCCTCTAAATGTAAGCTCCTTACTCTAGTTTGAACCCCAGCCCCTATGACTGTATACATAGTCAGCACTCCATAAATGATATTAATTCCCACTGAAGTATTAATTTTTGATGGAGTTGTAAAGCTTGTCTCGTCATAAGCTTTATTTTTCATGCTCTCTATAGAGATAAAATCCATATCGAGATAGATTTCAATTTGAAAAGCAAGTAATCTTTCCTAACATTTCAAGTTGTTATCAAGGGCCCAACTCTGGGCCAGATGTTTTGGAAGATAAAAGGAAACTAGAAATCATGACCCCCTTCCTCCCAGGAAACTGCTTTTGTATAAATAATACTTTCACAAGAACTACTGAATTATAAGGCAATATAATCGGATGCTGAGCTCTGTGTGCTGAGCTTCCATCATGAGTGATGGAAGAACCAGAGAAAGAAAAAGAACTTTGAAAGAGTTTCATAACTTACTTTTAAACTGAGCCTTGAAAAAGATGGTGGGTAGGAAAAGCCAGTCTGAGAAAGAGAAATAATCCTTGCATCATGTGCAAGTGCCACCTATGGGAAGAGGGAACAGTAAAAGAAGATATAAGAATGAAGGGCAGCATTTGGTCCATGGCAGGGAATAGTGAGATATTCAGAGTTACCTTGGGGAGCTTTGTTTTTCTTAAGAGTTCTGTAAAAGTTGCATTTTAGGATGTTGAGGGCCTGTCCCTATGTCTTATTTATTGATCATTCAGCTATTCCACCAAAGAAAACATGAATATACAAGAAGCCATGTAAGAATAGTTAAGAAGATTTAATGTTTGACCTTAGTATCTATTAAACTAGATTTTAAAAAGGAAAATGAGAGCATGGTAACATCCCCATCAGGAAACAAAATATCCTTGATTTTTATATGAAAAGACTTGCATATAACACTCTCAAGTTCACTCATCCTCTGAGACCTGGAATGAAGTGACAAAAACCACATCTTCCCTAGGATGACAAGAGATAATGCATTTTCTTACCAAAAATATTCTGTGCTTGAGTTTCTCTGGCTGGCAAGTCTGAGCACTCATTTGGAGGAGAAGACAGTGAAGAGTCTCTGTGTCTTCCACTGGCTTCTTCATTTTCTTCTTCTAATGGGAATGGACATCTAACATGAATGGGCAAAGGGACTCCCCCCACCTTTTTCTGTTTTCCGATTTCAAGAAATGGAGTCCAGGGAGTGTTTTTAACTTCTCCTGGCATCTTACTGATTCTGTTTCCTTACAGTTTTCTCAGTTGAACAGTCATGGAAAAACCTCCCTAAGAAAAGATCATTGGATCTTTGAAAGCTTCCTACAAATCCCCAGGGTCAGAATGGCTCACTCAACTTGTAATCAAGATGGTATCTCAGGCTATCCCACAATATTCTGCATCCCCTACCCCATTCTATTGATAATTTCTTCCAAAAACTGGATAAAGGCAACTAATAATGGGTAAATGAAACACAGAAGTTTAGTAATGCGTGTGAAACACACTGTTGGCTTGGTTTTGATGTGCTACGGGATGTAGGAGAGAAGCAGAAAGGGACCTGGCCACATTAGCCTGTGAAAAAAATGGACTGTGAGCAGGAATAGCTTTTTTTTTTTTTCTTTTTTTTTTTTTTTAAAGGAAAATGGGAGAAATGGTTCTGAGTGTTGGATCTGGTCTTTTCTTTTGCAGGAATTCTGTTGTCCCTTTAGAAAATATAAAAACTGTTCCAAGGCACATTGGCACCCGCGTGGCACTGCAGCCTTCTCTTGGCACTGCCTCATCCTGTTGCTGGCAGGACCAAGCATGGACCTCTTTAGCCTCATCCTCTGTTGTTTTCTGCACAGGAGCCAAACATTGTGGCTACTCACGAGGCAGGGCTGGCAGCTGAAGAACCCAGATGCCAAGCTCTGGACTGGACTTCTGTTCGGTTTGTGGCTGGTCCCTTCCCTGGCATCTGCCCTGGCTTTGCAGCAGTCTGTGTCCCCGTCTGCAGAGCTGGGCTCAGGATTAGGCTTCTGTTGGCTCCCACGGATGTTCGGTCACTGTTTCCCTTTTGAATTATCCTTGATTATGAGGAATGTGCCTTTATGACACATTCTTCCCCAGGTGCCTGCTCAGACGATGTACCTTCGCTGCTGAAAAGGGGGTTTTCTCTCAAATTACTGGCCATTGGTAGCAAGAAATCTTGTGGAATGGGAATATTCTTCTTTGGTAGAAAGATGGAAAATGAAATACAAAAGCTTATATTTTAGATTCAAAACTTTATTTTCTTCTTAATGATGGTTCTGAATAAAATTAAAGAGAAAACAAAACCAAACCCCAACAGTCAGGAACTTGAGAAGTTCCAGAAGCCTTTTCTTTCTTTCTCGGTTCCTTTGATTTTGTGTCTCCACACATGTCACTGTCCTTGACTGACAGGATGATTTCATCTCCTTATCTAGGGACTTTTGATTTGACAAAAGGGAGATCAGTTCTCCAGGTTATAGGAGGTAGTGTATTTATGGCATTTATCCACGAATAGACATTGAGTCCAGTTCCCTCTGGGATAGGAATAGTGGATCACATTCTGCTGGTGAGGGAATGGGGGTAAGAGGATCAGCCAGTAAGTCCGACTGTTCCTTGAAGGAGCTCAGAAATAAATAGTGTCCTGAAAAGAGGAAACCTCAGGTCTACCTAAGAAATGAAGCTCAAGAAGTTCACCAGCCAGAAGGGAAGCTAAATATACGCAAATACAATTCAGAAATACCCACCTCTAGAATATCTTGGCACATCTGAGAGACATCTGACATTTGTTCTAGAATCTTTAGGTATTTGCCCTCCTTCTATTATTCATTAGAATTACAGATACCATTCAAGGAGAAGGATAAATTACAGCTAAACAGAAAGTGCTTTGCTTTACACAGCACAGTATTTAAATGACCTTTTGGGAATATGAGCAACCTTGCACTGAAAACTTAAATCTGTAATCCTGTCACGCTGAATGATTATTTACCGCTGGATTTCTGCAGCTGGAAAGAAACTTTTCCCAAAGGCAATCTTTCCAGCTTCATGAAATCTCAGTGGAAGCTAGATCTTTGTTGTCAGACGAACCTGGGTTCTAGTCTGTCTTTATTAGCTTCAGGACCTTGAATAAATTCCTGAACCTTTTGAAACCTCAGGTTGCCCCTCTATAAAGTGGCAGGAAAATGGTACCTATCTCATGGCATCATTGTGAATGTCAGATGGCAAATTTGTGGTACAATGTATGTCATGGAGTAAGACCCAAATAGATGTTGGTTAGTGTGAAGATTTTCTGTAGGTTGGGGCAGAAAGAATACCACCCACCAATCTACAGACCTATGGCATTTTTATCTCATTGGTTGATGCACATATGTACTGACTTTCCTGCTTTTAATGAGGCAGAATGATCTGTGTTCTTGAGACCCTCAGAGCTACATGCAACGTGGTACCTGACAGAGCATATGATAACCAAATGTTTGCTAAATGAAGCAGTGGGCATGAGAGACCTCAGGTTCATCCCCCAGAATGTATTATGTTAGAAAGTTAGGCCGAGATATAGCCAGATCATAATTACTATCAAGATAGATCTCCTGAGGGAGGCCAAGAAGGATATTGGAAGCCTTAAGGATAGAGGTACTGAGGAAATAATTGTATTAAAGGAATACTTTCCAAATTTGGAACAGTGGCCACACCCACCTAGAAAACAATTATGACTGAGGTAGGTGACCTTAGCAGATGCAAAGTACACTGGGAAGGAGCAGTAGTCATCAAGTGAAGCTTAGTGGTATTTGTAGGCTCTAGAAATGTGAGTCTATCTCTAAATCTGTTGCATAAAGGGGTGCCGGTTGTATAATTTTACTGAAGGAGGCTAAATAGTGAATAATTAGGCTTTGTAGGTCATATGATCTCTCAGAATTGTAGTGTGAGACAGCCATACACCATATGTAAACAAATGAATATGGTTGTATTCCAATAAAATTTTGTTTGGTGGCAGGGTTTGACCCATCCCCGGGCCATGGTTTATTGATCTCTGGTAATAGAGATTGAAAATGTGATGAATTAATATCTAGAATTTTATTTTTTAATCAACTTTTAAAATAAAATTTTAATTTTAATTCTAGTATAGTTAATATGTGGCATTATATTAGTTTCAGGTGTACAGTATAGTGATTCAACAATTCTATACATCACCCAGTGCTCATCATGGTAAGTGTACTCTTTTAAGTAGGTCACAGTCCCTAAATAAGGGATCTCTCATTTCTTATTTTTTTCTGGTTAACAGTTAATTGAACTAAGATTTATGAGGATTTTAAGAAATGTGGAAATAGGGATCAGAGGTATGAGTCTGGGATCCAAACTCAAGGGCTAGACATAGGTGAGGAGCAGGCAGTAATAAGATAATATGACTGGAGAGGTAGGTTGGGTTCCAGCTGACCATTACTATAGGGAACTAGGGCCCAGTGTTTTAGATATTCCAATTTTTCTAAACAGCCCAGAAACATCATCAGATTTCTTGTTTTTTAAATATTAGCTTACCAGTTTTGAAAACACTGAGTGCCCTCCCAAAACATATGTATGGTTGAAATGTGGCCTATAGACTGGTAGTTAGTGACCTTTGCTCTTGGCCTGCAGATCTTTACCTTGAAGTACTACTAGTTACCTTAAATTGAGGCTAGAGCCTTTTCCAAAGCCAGTCTGAATTTTAAAAGGACTGAGCATATTTATGCCTGCTTCCTTAAAGTCATCCCTCTATTTCAAAACTATCAACCCCAAGATGGCACCACATATCTTTGCCTGACTGTATGTACAAGGTATGCCAAGCATGCCCAGTGAAATTCTATCTATAGAATTTCATTAGAATTTGAACAGCCTAAAGGAAAGGGGAAGGCTTGGCAGCTTGTTCATTAACAGCGAAGATTTATGGACAACCAACTTAGAAAATTCAGAGAGAAATCAGTCCATGTTGGGTTTGAAATTGTCCAGCTCTGCTTGAATATGCTAAATCCTCCTTTATCTCATCCCTGCTCTTTGTGTTGGCAGATTTAGTTCTATGATTCAATAGAAACCATTCTCTTTTCCTAATATTAAAATCTCATTTTGTTCTAAACTCTAACAATTTGAGACTTTTGAGTTGGATATAAACAAAAATTACCTTTCCATCATGTGAAAGTTTAATTCCCTAGGTTTAATGAACTACTTTAAAGTAAATTGAACAGATTAGATAAAAATTTGTGTTGTTTTTATTTGACAATCTCAAAATGCATTATTGTGGAAATATTTGGGGGTGCAATTTATAATTTGAATGTCCCTGTGCTTAGTCCATGGGCAATCCTGAATAGATTCATCTGTACTCAAGCCATCTAAAAATTCTTTTGTGGAATAAAACTCACATGCTAGAAATCTTTGGAGGCTTTTAAACCCAACCTCTTTTTTTTTTTTCTTTTTCCTTTTAGCAGTAATTCTCCCAGAAATAATCTATTTTGCCTGGCAAAATGTATCCAATTCTGAGCTTGAAAAGGATCCACTCCTATTTGTAACTCAGTGACCGTAAGGCCCAAATTGGTATTGAACTTTCTGAAAAAGCACTCTTGGTTCTTTAATAAGAACTTATTGGTAATTAGCACCCTAGCCTGGGCCTACATTTTGGGTTGTCAAAATAAAAATAAAAATCAAGTGGCATCTGTTGATCTGGAAAAAAAAAAAAAAAACAAACCAACAAAACAACCCAATCAGTTATACACATTTAGCTCTGCATTTTAGAAATTCTTAAGTTAATCCCATTTTAGTGTTCTGGAGAAAGGTGCAACGGAATGAAATGATCCCATGAAATCCTTGTGTTCCATAAGGTGTCTTGAAGTTTGATTGGATATTAACTAAAAGATCATTTTGTTTCTCTTTTATAGCAGGAGATGCAATGTGTTCATTTTATAACATCTCCGCTGTTTGGAATAAATCACCAAGGACAGATGCTCATCACATTTCGGTTCAATAAAATTCTTTGCAGAGTCTGAACAGATACATGGCTAGTTGCTTTAGGTCTCTGTCCAGGCCATTATTTGTTTGGAAAACCAAATTCACAGAACAAAATAGAGTTATGCTAAGGACATTGAAATTAATATTTAGCTTGCTGTCTATGTGTTTGTTGTTATTTGTTGGCAGGAATGAGCCTAAAGGACTTTACCTTCAGTTTCCCAAGTTCCACCCTTGTAAATATCATCGACCACCTCTTCATCTTTTCTTCTAAAACAGCACAGTTAATCTGATTTCCTTCTGTTAGATCTTCTAGTAATACCATTTTAAAGGTTCTCAGCAGAAAAATTTGCCAGTGCTCTTGAAGAAGTGCTAAAATTCCATATTCAGTCTTTTCTGTGGTGGCAAATGGCTTTTCAGCAAGCAAAACCGAGGCGTTTATTTTAAAGTAGTATGTGTGTGCTGCAAAACTGTTGGTGAGTTTTGGACATCTTTCATGTGCTGTATGGCACTTCTCTTGAATTTTTTAAAAAATCAAGAAGACGTAATCTACTGACTTGCCAATATTCATTTTTTTTAAAGGAGGAAAGATTTGAGCTTAAAAAGTTGTGACTGTACATCTTCAGTTGATATTTTCTTGAATAAGTTTCATATGGTTTTAAATTATTTATCCAAGACGGTATGTGATAAACAGTTGAAGCTTCCCATGATGATGTGCAAGGTAAAAATGTGCATTTTACCAAACATTCATAAATGTGTGTTCCTGCATTTGACAAAGCTGTACTAGTCTCCTGAGGAAATATTAAGTGTAGGGTGTGTGTGTGTGTGTGTGTGTGAGAGAGAGAGAGAGAGAGAGAGAGAGAGAGAGAGAGTAAAGAAGCTGCTTGTATGTTGAGTAAATACCTCAACCCATGGCTAGAGTGGTGTGGGGATGGTAATCATTCCCAAAGGGCAACAGGAAATGCTTGCTAACCTGTCATGATAATTTTCCTTGAAAAGGAAATCCTGGGTGTGTAATACCCATTTGGTAGGGCTAATGTTCTGACACCATCTGATGGGACCTGCAAAGTGGGAAGTTAGACTCATGGCTCTAACCACCGCCAGTGAATTTTTCTTGCTGTTTGTTTATTAACAACCATGTCAGTGCTGGATTTACTTCTGAGCTTTCTTTCTTTCAAGAATGTGTTTCTAACCCTGGGATTAAAAGAGCATTTTTATTGGTGTATACTTTTGTTCGGACAAAGAACTCAAGGGTTGCTGGGCCATTTCAGGGTCAGCTGTGCTTTTTTCCCCACCCTGAATCAGGCTCCCAACCTGCAGAGAGAAACCTTCCCCACACGCTCAAACCTTGAAGTTTATAGTGAGTCGACGATAGGAAATAAAAATTATGCCCTTTCTTTTATTTAAAGATCGTCGCCTTCGTGTTGAACCGGCTTTTTACTGCCATTAAATATTTGCTTTCTGGGAGCATTTGTATATATTTTCTTAGCTCTTAACTACCATTTCTGCTCGGTTTTGTATCTGCTAGCCCCAGCATTTACAACCTACGAAAACCTCATAAATCTACTTCATTTTTCTAATAAGACATGAAAGTCCTTAATTGGCCTTAATGAAATGCACTTAAAGGGCAATAAACGTGTTTAAACCCTCTTTCAGGGTGAGCTTCAGTACTCTCTCTCTACTCTGTTTTAGCCTTTCTGGTAATTAATCATTTATTCATATGTGACGAATCAGTAACAAGATCAAGCAACTACTGCACAATTGCATGATAATAAGCTGCTCATATATGTGTCAAGATTTAGCAATCCTTTTTAAAGCCTAATTTAAAGTCATTTTACAACTAACCAGACTGCTTCTCTGAAGCATTTTTCCCCCAGTATCTTTTCTACATATTTTCATTTGGATGCCATCTTTTTATTTTGTTTATAGAGCCCAGTCCGCCTTAAATCCACTTATGGCACCAGCGTGAATTTCAGCAATGCAAACATTTACCATTGTTTTGCAGTCGGGTTGGAATTCTCTCTTTGAACCAAAGGGGAGGAGGTGGTGGAGAAGAGAAAGAAAAAGGACCACATTTATAAATAGAAGACCCAAGAGTCCCTGCCATTTTTAGTATGCATTTAAATCTTAAATCTGCAGTGATTTATGGAGACGTGTTAATCATTTGTCTGCACCTTAGCACTCTGAGAATTCCAGTAATTTCCCATGCCACAGATATGCCAGTGGAGGGGTTCCTTTTCCTGTAGAGGAATTCTTACCTTTTTTTTTAAAAAAAAATTGAGATATAATGGACATATCCCTCACCATGAAAGAGGAGTTCATACTTTCAAAAGCAAGCCGACAGAGCAAATATCTGAATGCCTGTTCATGTGTACACAAACCGGGGACTGGATTTTCCTGGCTATGGGTGTACATCATGTGCTCACCAATAAGCCTAGATGAGGGTATATGAGGAAAGATTAGGACCTGCCAATTATAGTAAACAGAGTTGCTTTGCACTTACAAAATATATCTTGAGTTGACCCTAATGTATAATTGAACAGTTGACATCAGTTATAGTCAAGGCAAGGAAACCAAAGTAATTAAAGAGAAGAGTCAAATGTCCTTCTTCAGCATATATTAACATAAGTAGATCACTTGAGGTTTAATCATTTAGATGTCTTTAATATTGCTCATAAATAGCAGGTGACAAGACCAGATTTTTATATATCTATATATGTTTAAATAAGAAGAGACCCTGACAAACCCAGTAAAGATGGCACTTATAAGTAAAAGCATGCCACCTGCACTGGTTTGCTATCTGAATTTTTACCTTTTTCTATTATATCTGTTAGAATTAGAATGAAGCTGTAAACATGTGAGTTGACCCTCACGCCCTGCCCACAAGGCTCCCTCACCCCAGGGCCAGAAGCACTTAAACCTTATTCATCCAAATGTGAAGTGAAAGGGGGTAAGTATGAATTGCAGATGAAGCTGAGTAGTCTAATTTTTGAAAAGAAATGTCATTTTATTACTTTGAAGTATAAGAAATGACTACTCCAGTATAACCAGGCAGAGGAAACTCTGGCCAGATCCACTTTTATGTCTGGAAAGCGACCACATGTGACAGCACATTAGTTGTTAGTTGGTAGTAGATGCTCCTGAGGCATTTCAAAATTGTTCTCTTATACACCTTAAAAATCCCCCCCCACACACACATAAAAATTCCCCCACAATTCAACTATAGTAGCCTTCTCTAAAGTAGAAATTTTATTTTTTCCTCTGTTGCCAATAATACCTATCATAGTGGGTTCAAACATATCTGTCAATTTACCTTGACTCAGCAACAATACTTTTTGTCTTAGGCCCCCCAAAAGGTCGATTTTATTCTAACTTCCTTGCAATTACACATCCCTGAATAGAAGGCTCCCAATTACTGATATTTAATCAAGACACCATTTACATTGCAGTCTACATGAATGGCTCCCCTGGGAGTTGTGCAGTGCACAACTTGTACATCCATATGTTGGAGCTCTGTTTTGTCTATATACACTTGGGTTTGATTAAGCAATATCTCTAATTTTGGTGAAAACATAATTTCCCCTTCATTTTTAGATGGCCTGTGTTCTGCTGTATTGGGTACCCTTAAAATTCTTAAATGTAGCAAAAGTGTTGTCATGTGTTAATGTTTATATTGCAAATCTGATCACTCTAATATTTTCTGCAATTCCTCACGTGCATTATAGCCTATTTATCTAGCTCTAAATCACTCTATGGGCAAAATGTGAATTGTATCTTCATTCTGTTTTGTCTATCATTTTGTTTGTGACAAAAGAATGTTACTTCAATTTATGACAAAGTTCTTTAGGCCAAATAACTTGACAAAGTAAGTAAAGTGAAGAGTCTTGAGTTAAAAGAGGAAAAAAAAAAGGCCTGGCTACTCAAGTTCCACTGAGAAGCTGATTTAAGTAATTTTGGGGAGAAAAAGACACAATTGTTTAAATTGGGAGCTGATTTAAATAATTTTAGGGAGAATGTAGAAGCTGAACTCTTTTCCAGGCTTGAGATTTTAAGATGGAATGCTGTTGCCTAAGCTCTCTGACTGGCATATCCCTGAATTTTGTAGAAATAATCACAATGTGTAAAAATTATCACAATGTGTAAAAATAATTGCAATAAGGTGATAATTTTGCAGTAAAAGGAAAATTCCAGACTCAGTTTAATCAGTTAAAGTGTCTCTCTGGTTCTTCTGATTTGTTGTTCATTTACGCTGGGCAGCTGGACAATAGGATTTTGCACGAGCCACAAACAATGAAATAAAACAGCAAGATGTACTGTATTTTACTGAAACATACAATAAAGGGCAGCAGGGGACTAGTCAAAGCCCAATATTCAAAGATTGTAATTTTTTATCACTACTTTATTTCCTAAACCAAAATGTTTTTTGGGTATAAATATTGGATGAAAGCAAAACTGCACCACATTTGCTCTCATGGAGGCAATACCTAAACCTACTTTTTATTAGAATTAAATTAATATTGTGTAAGTAGTTTTATAGTTTTAGCATTTTATTATTATTTATGTTCTAACTGCTCTGCATAAATAGGATTGTTCCTTGCTTCTTTTTTGTTTTTACTACTAATAAAAAGTAATAGGTATCATAATTCAGGGACTGTTTGCATTTCAAGGCATTTTCTGTTTGGTCTTGGTGGCCTGTGGAAGGAGACATACCCCAAACACACGCAGGAGGCACTTCTAAAGAGCATTAAATGGTTAGGCAAGAATGGCCAAAACAAAAAGATGGACAATAAAAGATCTTAAAATTGTTATTTGGAGAGCCAGTCCACCCAAGGACTGCATTGTGTGAGCAGAAATATATCTGCGTTGCTTTCTAGCTTCATTCATGTATGTCCGGTATTTATTAATAAAGATCTTCCCTTAATTACCTGCTGATTTCTCAGAACACTTAAGAAAGAGAAGAAAATAGCTTTATTTGTGACGGGCAGGAAGGCAATTTTTAACCACAACAACCATGCTTTCTTATATATTCTAAAAAAAGATTTTTCAGAAGTAGAAGTGATAGGAGATACTTCAGTGAAAATCAGAGCATGGAAATGCTTCCTTTGTGAAAGTCATAGGTTTGTGATACTTTTTGCGAAAATAGTGCAAGAATTCACACGTGGATATCTGGGAAATCTGGAAAACCAGACTTACAGGCTAGGACCACATTCCTGAAGTGGGCAGATCTAGAACTATATTTCACTAAAGCTTTTATGCCTCAAAACCTGTGCTGTTGTCACTGTTTTAAGCCTGTAATCAGCCCAAAGAGCTCCTGCCATGGAGGTGACTCCCTGTCTCTTCTCTCCCCAGGAAAAGAATGGAAACTTTCCCATTGCTGTTGTTTTAGAGAGATCTGTTTTAACTGTTAAGCAAATCCTATAACTAATGGAAGACTATACAACCACTCAAAGGGATGTTCAGAAAGGATTTTTCATTACATGGAAAATACTGATTATATGATGAGAAGTGCAGAATAAAGCATGCAAAATTATATCCCCAGTGAGATCTCAGGGAGAGAAAAATGCATTGCGGAAAGACTGAATGAAATATCCTAAAATGTTGACAGAAATTGCTCTGGACGACAGGATTATGGGTGACTTGTTTTTCTATGTATGTTTCTCTAATTTTCAAATTGTCTGTAATATGCATACATCTTTACAAAATAAAACTAATAAAAACTATAAGAAAATAAACAATGATAAAAAATCCAGACTTACACATGCCTTTTTAATGGATTATACTATGTTAAGTTTTTACATACAATATCGGAGAGAACTAATATGAGAGAACTAATATGATTTTTTCCCCCATTTTATAGATGAGCACACTTAAGCTTAAGGGAGACAAGGTAATTTCCTCAGGTCACACAACTAGAGAAGTAGACAATGAGAATTCAAATTGGTATAGATTTGTTCTAGCATTCACATTCCCACCCATCACATCGCCTTTCTACCTCACTGGTGTTCATGCACATTTTATGTATAAATAAAAAATTGGGAGGTTTCATTGATTCTTCTTTGCTAATAGAGGCAGTTGTGTGGCCACTTCTCCCATCATGCTGGGGCCTGGTATCATGTCCTTTCTTTTCACCAGGGATGGCACTTTCGGTGATTCTGTTTTTCTTCCTGAGTCCAGGTCTATCTTTTTGTTCAAACCAAACCAAATGAACAGGGCTTCCCAACAATGGCATTCCAGCTTATGACAGCTTCTTCAGTTTGCTTGACCTCAACTTTTTCTGGAGACTTTGGTGTGTTCCCAAGGGCAGAGTTTTTCTCAAGCTCCTGTGCTAACTTTTTTGGACAACTCTGCATCCTAACACATCCCACCTATGCTACAATAAATATTGAGCCCAAGTACTTCTGATTCAGACCACGCTTGTCATTTTTTTCCATAAAACTTGAAAAATATCAGACCTAATACCTGCAGAAACAGGTCTGTTTCTACTTATGTCACTTATTATAACACATGCTTTTATTAGCTTTGACTTTCTTTGGAGTGGCCCCTGAAGACTAGGGATTCTAATACAAACACACTGTCAGTTGAAATTTTCAGAGATTTTCATTTTGCTTCAGGAAAAAAAAAAAAAAAGTTTCTTTTTTTTTTTTTTTTTTTTTGCATGTCCTAAGGTCATTTGAATTAAGCTCAGAGGCCAACTCTGAAACTGGATCCATCCTGTTAATAATTTTGTAGGAGGGTTTGAATTTTATGCTTCTAATGAGTCAGGCCTTATTTCCATGGTTGCCGCTATACTACATTTGCAATCCCCAGTGATAATGTAAATAATGATCCAAATAATCCAGAGAGATGGACTGTTGAAGAAAAGATTTTCTTGGGCTTGGTTAATCTAGGGAAAGATGGCGCCATTGACCATCATTTGTCCTGGAAACTTGAATAAGCCTTAATGTTACTTCTGCTATGCAGAATTTACATATCAAGTTTGACACTTTTAAAAATATGGCTACTTTTAAACATGGCAAAATTTAAAATTTGTTATTGTTCCCATTGAGAAGGGATCTAAGTCCCCTCCCCTTGAGTCTGGGTGGGTTTGTAAGTGCTTCCACCAATGGTGGACTATCAAGACTAGGATATGAAAGCCATGTCTCCCATCTGATTCCTGTCCAACATTTCCTCTCTAGACACTCTCTGGATGGTCCTTTTTCGAACCCAGACATGCTGTGAGAAGCCCATGCCCACAGAATGGCCACGCAAAGGTGATGTGGACAATAGTTCCAGCTGAGCCCAGCTTTCAAGTCATCCCAGATCAGGTGCAGACATGTGAGAGAAGCCTTCAGATGATATCAGCCCACAGGAATTCCAGTCTGCGCAGCCAAGGCCCTAGACATGGTGGAGCAGCAATAAGGCATTCCCACTGAGTGCCGTCCAAATCCTACCCACAGAATTGGGGAGCATAATAAAAGGGTTGTTGTTTTACACCGTTAAGTTTGGAGTGGTTTGTTATACAACATGGAGAACGAGAATAGCAAGCTTTTAAAATGTCTCTCCCAATCTTAGTTGTTCAAATAATGTCTTACTTGCTCTTATCTCATTTATTATGAACTCAGAAACCCCAAGGAATGTCAGAAGCATGGCAATAAAAAGATGAAGATGATTAAGAGATTCCTGGGGGTTGGGTGGGGGTTTTAGGAAGAACATGTGACATACCCACAGATGCTGATACACATCTCCTGGCTTTTGCGGTATGTGAAAGTAATTACAAATATGTGGACTTTACAAAGAACTTTGAGACGCAGTTAACACAATTGAATTGCCTCAACAATCTCACAAAGTGAGTATTATATAATCATCATCATCCTTACTTTCCAGATTAAAGAACTGGGGTTCAGAGAGGTCAACTGGCTTGCCCAAAGACACACAGCTGCTTGAGGGATGATGGGGGTAGAAGGGACAAGAACTCCCATCCCTTGCTTTTCCTGGCACTAGTTGTGTTCTGAGAAGAGAACTGCTGCCCCTTTGTGGCAGCTGGTCACGTTTCACACAATCTGAAGAGCCAACCTTGATAAAAAGTCTGAAGGGCCCCTGTGCTGACCAGGGCTCTGAATGGTAGCCCTATAGGGTTCTCCGTGGCAATGGAAAGGTTAAAGAGAGGAATAATGGCTGAGTCTTTAATTTCTCTGGGAAGAGCATGAAGAGTGTTGACGATTCTTGGTGTAGATCTCATGCCTCAGTCCACTGTGTTTCATTTCTAGAAGTTTGATTTAAAAAAAGAGAAAATCTTCTGTGCCCCTGTGTCGCATGTTTAGTCTTTCCTCCAGCTTCTTGAATATCTGGAATACAGTTATATTATCTGTTTTAATGTTCTTGTCTACTCATTCTATCATCTGTGTCATTCTGGGTCAGTTTCAATTGACCCAGATGGGTTGCATTTTCTGCTTCTTTCTGTGCCTGGTAATTTTTAATTTGATGCCAGCCATTGTGAATTTTATCTTTTTGGGTGCTGGATGTTTTTGTATTTCTGTACTGCTGAGCTTTGTTCTGAGACATGGTTAAGTTATCTGTTCTTCCAAACCTACATTTTAAGTTTTTAGATGGGATCAGGGCTGTGTCTCCTATAGGGTCAATTTTCTCCTGCCATTGAGTACTTAATCATTCTTAAGCTCTTGACACATGTGCACTGGTTAGTCCTCAGCTGAATACTTGAGAGGGACCCTCTGCAGATCACTGAAACACCTCCTAGTGCAGAGCTTTCCTCTCAGCTTAGACCATGACTTTGCCCTGTGAACTATAGCTGTCCTAGCTCCTTTAGACTCCCAGTCTCCTCAACTCATGGAGACCACTGGGATCTGCCTGGAGTTCTCCTCCCTGTACCATAGCCTAGAAATTTTCTCCAGGTAGTACTGTGGAGCAATTGTAGGACTCAGCTTATTTATTTTCTGTCTCTCAGGGATAGTTGTCCTTTGTGATATGATGTCCAATGTTTGAGGAGCTGCATTTTATATACTTTTTTTTCAGGTTTTAGTTATTTTGGGTACAGGGCAATGGGAAACCCTGCTGGGTCTCCAACACTGGTGAGATAACAAAGACATCCACTGACAGATGGTGGAAATTGGGCCCTTACTTAGATCCCAGTCCTGTCTAACTATTTTCTTTCTCTCTGAAACTCTGCCTTTGGGACTATTGAATAGATCACCTTGTAGGTACTTTCAATACTTTAGTCACCAAAACTCCTCTTAAATATTACTTGAGGCTGATTCACCCACTTTCCAATGCTGCCATTATAGTTAGAATGTGTTGTGCACTTTATGGCTAAAATGGAAATGGTAATTCACAACTTCAGTAGGAGAAAAACAGCCATTTTTCTTTATTTATATGTCTATTCTGATATTGAGATGTTTGTTTCTGGTATGTTATGCTCTGCTAAGTATTTATTAGATGTACACTTTGTGTCTACTGCTTATTAGATTACACTACTGCCTGACTTTGAAATCTTGTATTGGATGCAATAGTCATACAATTAGAAGTCTCTTTATTCCTTGCATTAAAATCATTCACATTTCCTCTGAACTTCTGTGGACTCCTCCTCATACCTCCCTGACAGTCACTTTCATTGCAGGAATAGAGGCTCACTCACAGATGTCATGGGAACTCCAGGGGAGGAAAACCTGACCCTCCTGGAATCTGGAAATAATCCAAGGCAGCCTCTTGGCAGAAACTCCTGGATCTTCTCTGAATGGCCCACCATCAGTGTGACTCCACCTCTCCCCATAGGTCAGTTTCAGGTTGGATTCCCCAGGAAACATACTCTGAGATGGAATTTTGAGGACAAGAAACTGGAGGGAGATGCACTTAGGATCGATTCCTGAGAAGGAAGGAACCAGGATGGGGCAGAGGGAGAAGTTGGACACGAAGCCCACAGCACAAAGGCCTCAGCTCCCAGTGGGGAGCTCTGGAGCTCAGATGGCCTGCTGAGTTGCCCTGAATTGAAAGATGAGGGGTTGAGAATTTGTATGCCCCCAGCCACCAGTCCCTGGGCTGGGTGCGGGCCCTGGGCAGGGTGTGTTCCCAGGGATGGGGCTGCGGGGGCAATTCCTAGGGAAGGGTTCAGGTCATTGCCATCAGCCCCCAGCCCTCTCAGAAACTGGAGGGATGGGTGCTTCAAACAGGAAGCCACCTATTCGGTCTTGGAATCTTAAGTAATGATTTCAACTGCTTCTTAGCTGTGAGAACTTGGGCAAAACATTCATTTCATTTGTTCATTCAACCGATTTTTAAAAAGATTTTATTTATCATGAGACACACACACACACACACACACACACACACACACACACACACAGAGACAGACAGACAGAGACAGGCAGAGGGAGAAGCAGGCTCCATGTATGGAGCCCGGTGTGGAACTCGATCCCGGGTCTCCAGGATCATGCCCTGGGCTGCAGGCGGCGCTAAACTGCTGCACCACCGGGGCTGCCCAGGAGAGTATATTTGAATTGAGGCCCAAAGAAACTGAATTACTTCATGTAAATGCTAGCTTCCTCAACTATGAAACAGGAATAATAACAACAAAATCTGGTATGTAGTAGGCACTAATACCTATTAATGACTAGTGTAGTTGTCACAGCACTCACTAAGGCCATCATGGTCTTCACAGCCCTCACTCGGGCCCATCATGGTCTTCACAGTGCTCACTCGGGCCCATCATGGTCTTCACAGTGCTCACTCGGGCCCATCATGGTCTTCACAGTGCTCACTAAGGCCATCATGGTCTTCACAGTGCTCACTAAGGCCATCATAGTCTTCACAGCCCTCACTCGGGCCCATCATGGTCTTCACAGTGCTCACTCGGGCCCATCATGGTCTTCACAGCCCTCACTCGGGCCCATCATGGTCTTCACAGCACTCACTCAGGCACATCATGGTCTTCTGCCTCTTCCTGTCTCACAATCTTTCAGCTTTTGGTCCTGCCCATTGTTGCCATGTTCTTGCCATATTTTCTTTTTAAATTCTCAAGCATAAGGATTTGATTGGTTGAGCGCTGTGTGAGCCAACTGCTTTAAACCCAGCGACTTCGTAGGTGGCCGATAGCCTGCCTACTGGCCATCCTTGGCTTTATTGCCCTTCACTGGTCCAGCAGCTGCGTCTGGAGGACAGTGGATCATACAACATGAACACAACAGCTTAAGCTGCTCCCTTAGCAAAGGCTCTAGGTAAGCACTAAGGCTAATGTTTAATGTGTGTGCCCCAGTAGGTCATTGGTCCCATTTTACTAGGGCCACCTATTCAGGCATCCGTTTCTTCTCATGGACAATGAGTTCCTTGAGGGTGGGCACCTGTGTTTTTCTGACATCTGGCAAAGTGTTGGGCATACAATAGGAACTGGATATTATGGGGGTTAATTTAGCAATATTATGGAGGCACCACATGGGCTGACATGCCCCAGGGAAGGTTTGGAGGAAGAGGATGACAGGCAGGGAAGGAATCTGAAAGACAAGAAGGATTTTAGTCGAAGGAGAGAATGCAGAAGGGCGCTTGCATAAGCAAAAGTTTGTTGGGTGAAAGACCAACATTTCAGGGAAGACACAGACAACGTCTTGGTTATTCAGAGGCGGAACTAAATTTGAGCAATGTCTTTTCCTGCCTCAGATACTACTTGGTATTTTCTTTAGCCTTTCTGTGTAAGTCCTAGGCACCTTGCTCCTGTGTGCATGTGCACACACCGTATAATAAAGATAAAACCTTCCGTTGGGGCGTATTCCGCCCAGGCATTCTCTTCACTAGCTGCAGACGTGTGCAAGTCCAGAGCCAAGAGGAATACAAACATAATGAGCGGCAGCTTGCCCAGAGGGTGGTTTTTCGCAAGGGTTCACAGATCTTATTTTAAGGTTGAAGCCCCCCCAGGTGTCCTTCCTCCTCTTTTCAACCGACAGTTGTGGTTGTGCGTGGAGTGCGGCTGGCCCTGGGGAGCTGCCAGCCGGGCCCGAACAAACAGCCACTGTGGCTGTGGATTTCCTCTTGGCTCGGCCTGGAGGCAGCAGTTAGTGCCGGGGAGTGTGGGGGCCGGAGGCTGGGGCCGGACTTTGAGGGGTGCTAATTCTGATTCTAGTTCCCCCGTTTTCATGACTCTTGTAACAATTTTAGCTTCTCCCTTGGATAGCAACACTGCCTGAGAAGAATTTTGGAGGGGCAGCCCTTCCAAACTGGGCTGGCCTTAACGTTCCAGTGACTATGACTCCTCGACCAACGGGCATGCCACCGTGTTGGTCTTGGCTATGTGGTCGAAGCTCCCTTCTCCTCTATCCATGAAGAAAAGTTCTGCTTGAATGATGGATGCAATTGAGAGTGAGGAGGCATGATTTTGCTGTTCGAGATCACTCTGTACCTGAAAAGCTTTCCAGCTAATCTCCCTCCTGCCAATCTTTTGCTCTCGAATGCTTGTTGCACACCACACCAGATTAATTCCAATATTTTCATCATGGAGCTACCAGAATCTCTAAGGCCCCCTTCACCTCCAAGATAAAGTCTCTTCTCCTTTTGCTCAAATTTAATTTTGTCTTCCACAACCTGGCCCAAATTCTTGCCACCCTTGCATACTATCTTCTGCACACCAAGTCTCAAATTGAGCCAGACTGAAGAACTCGCTGATCCTACATCCTACAGTTCCTATCTCCAGGTCTTTGCCTGCAAAGTTCCTTATGCTGGCCATGCATTGTCAGGTCCTGTCTCTGAGTTCATTAATTCTTCACGTTGAGCTGAAGCCCTGCTTCCTCTGGCCTCCAGGATGGCTCTGCTCCCAAACTCCTTCAGCGCCTCCCAGGAACCCCTTCATGGCTCACTCTTCTTTTTTTTTTTTTTTTTTTCATGGCTCACTCTTAATCTTGTCTGGATGATCTGTCAATTTTTGCTGTACCTACTCTCTGTTTCTTCAACTAAGACTGTCAGCTTCTAGAGGGCAGGGACATTTGCCTATAGCTCGATGAGAGCATTCTAGTTTATGAGTTACCAGTAGCTTGTATGACGAATGCTGTTAATTACAGATAAATTCAGTTGAAAGCAGACCTTGGAGGTCTCACTGTTGAAAATTATAATAATACCAGGACTATATATACTAGAAGTTAATAAATTGACTTATCAGTAGACTTTTCTCTCAGGCTGAGGTCTTCTCTATAGTCAGTGTGGTGTAGTGGAAAGATCTCCCCAGGGGGAGTGGAGATACTAGACTCTCCTCCCCTCTCCTCTCTGCTGCAAACGAGCCATGGTGTCTCTCATGAGTGACCCAGCTTCCCTGTGGCCCGGCTTCTTTAAGCTGTGAATCTCAGAGAATATCATAATCTCGATTATGATAAAGAATTAATAAAGAAAGGGCAAGGCCAGGGTGACAAAATTCTGTAAATGTTCAAGTTTAAACTTTTGTCTCTGTATTTCTCTGTTTTCTCATTAGGATCACCTTCTCTCTTTCTCTCTTTCTTTCCTTTTCTCCCTTCAAGTGTCAGTAAATCTGATAATGATCTCACTTTCCTTTTATTCCTTCCCTTGTTCTAACCACACTTCAGCATGTTCTTCTAAGATAAACATTTCTCAGGCCATGAGTGCTGAGTGCTGCACATGCAAGCTCCAGCTAACTTTTTGAATCTTTGTTAAAAAAAAAAAAAAAAAAAAAAAAGAACTCGTAGCCCAAGAAAACATCTTTCTTGTAATTAAGCATTGCATTTCCACTAAGAGTGCCAAGTCTTTAAAAAGAATGACCTCATTCATCTCTCATTCCCTGTCAGCCGGTAGGATGCCTGGAGGTGGGGGAATAAGGGAAATGCCCACTATGCCACCCCATTTTACAGAGTGACAAATCAAGACCCAGAGCCCCCAGCAATTGGTTTTAAGTGTCCAGTGAGTCCCTGGCTAAGAGGAGAACAGAACACGGGGTTCCTGGTTTCCAGTCGCTTCTCCAACCACAGGCTTGGGGCAAGTTTGGACAGAGTCTTTAAGGAGGCAAATTGATTGTGGTGAGCCAAGATAGGGTGCTGCCCTGGAAATTTAGAGAGGTGATGAGTGAATGCAGTGATGTGCTCTGACTAGAGACAGGTGAAGGAAAAGGGGTTCCTTCACCTAGAGACTTTTTTAGAACAAAGAAAAGGGAAAGCTCCATGGAGACAAGACCAAAAGGAAGATTAAAAAAAAAAAAATGATCTGGGCCTTTTTGAACTTTATTTATTGGTGTCCAATCCTAACTACCAAGCTGCATGAAATATTATCTGCCTCAAAGTCCAGAGCAAACTTTGCCTTGAGATCTGACCAGAAGTGGACACATTGGAAATTAATGATACTTAGATTTCAGGTCCTTCACTTCACAGATCCCTTCCAAGACCCAGGAAGGGCCCTAGCAATAGGTCCACGTGGCTCGATCTTTTTGTAAAACCTGCAAAAGTAAGATACTTTTTTTCTTAATGGGTCCGTCAAGTTTTATAGCTTTAGGACTCACAAAATCTGAATCTGCCCCTGGGCCTAACCCCCATTGACATCATATCCACAGCTTTTGTGCCCCAGGAAACCCCTCTCCTTCCTAAATGGAGCTGTGCTATCCTAAACTGCCAAACTATATGCCTGCTCTGTGTCCACAGCATACAGCTGCAATTCTTGATCCTAAGGAAGGAAGCTAGCCCTCTTTGAGAGCTTCTTATATAACCAATGTTTTCATAAATGCCACCTAAGTCCAGACTTTCCATGTCTTACTTTTTCAAAGTGGGGAAACAGGTCCAGGGAAGTCTGGTAACCTGGTCAAGTCACATGGCTTGAAAGTGGCCCAGCCCCAATGGCAACTCATCCTTGTGGCATAAGCAGGAATAGCTGGCTAGGGAAAAAAAGATGATTCTGGGGTAAAGAGAAAGTTCTTTCCTGTTTTGCTTGAGCCTCTTTTGTTTTTGTTTTTCCTGATCCCATTCTCTCTTCTTTCTGCGATTGTGATCAATGTTACGGCATCTGTGGTCTCTGCAAGGTCTTGGGATAGGCACTGAAGGATGGAAAAGTCAGTTCCTTGTAATTTAAAAGAGGGAGCAAAATAACTACATGGATCACTAGAACATCAGGCAGTAGAGAGATTCATAGTGCTAATGGGGGCACAGCTGGAGTGGAAAAGAAAGGAAACACCACAGGTGGTATGAGCTTCAGATAACAGGAGGATGAAGGCAGTTGTGGAAAAAGTGCATGGAACATGTGACAAGAGCCCAAAAGAAAGAAAGAAAGTATAATTAAGTCGTATTGTCTTTAGACCTAGACAAGAGAGCAGGGTGGTTCACACACCAGCTTCCCTATTTGTTAGTTGTGTAACTTTGGACATGTTATCTAGCCACTCTGAACCTAGTTTTCTCATCTGTGAGATGGGGACGATGCTCAAATTCTCACAGCCTTGTTCTGAAGATCATGTGAGTTAACTTACTTATGTCAGGCACTTAGAGCAGTGCCTGGCACTATTTGCTTTTATTATAATCTGCTGTTGTTATTCCTCTAATAAGAGGGAATTTGGTAGCCATGGGGTCTTTTTAGGAATACTGATTTTAGCGGGTTTCTGAAGAAAACAGTGCTGAAGGAGTGAGTAAACATATCGTGTAGGAAGCTACTGAGGAAATAAAAGAATTAGTAGAGCAGTGCACTTTCTCCAGCTGGTTGTGGGCAAGTACAGACCAAATCCCGCTGAACCACTAAAAGGGTCCTTACCAGACCAGGGTTACCCACACTAATTAGCCACACACAACACTTCTCTTCCGCTCCCAGGCAGAGAGATCTCGTTAATGCTACAGAGGGAATCTTCCAGAAAATGCCACATTCAACATCAGCACACCTGCTTCATACACCCTGAGCTCCAAATGGAGAAAACAAGCAAAAAAATTGATTTAAATTATGCAGGTGGAGGGTAATTAAATATTGATATAATAATTATTAAATTATGCAGGTGTAGAATAGGTTTATGTGAAACTTCTGGAATCGCTGCAGGAGGGGTATAGACAATGAAAAACCCTGCATGGGGCTCTGAGCTGGAAGACAATGCTGTGAAGTTATGGTTGAACTGGGCAGCTGGTTAACTTCGCATTCATCTGTAGGTAGATAGCTCTGTGGATGAGTTCAACCAAACCAAGGGCAAGGCTTCCCCCAAATGGCCTAAGTGCATAAAAGAGAAAGCCACTCTGATGGCAGTCCTAAGCATTAAAGGAAAACACAGAATGGGAAAATGAAAGAAGCCTCCTGAATCATTTTATTTTCATGCAAAACTATCATCTGAACCGACACCACCACCGACAAACTTATTTTCATCTCTAAGGTAACGGTAATGGCTTTGAAGCCAGAAAGAAATAGCTCTGCTGTGAGCAAATGGTTGAGAGCAGAGCGTGAGGCTAGGTTTGAGGGGCCATGAGGTGGAGTCATCCCAGGTCTGGACCAGAAATGTGTTTGTAGATGGTGGCTGGGATAGGCACACTTGCTACAGCTAGCTAGTTTGTTGGAGGAAAATTCTAGTTCCAAGGCAGTGAATTTTTATGTTTGACCATTTTGTCACTTGTGTCACTAAAAAAGAATGGGCCAGATGGTGGTCTCTAGTATGTTTTTCACAGTGTGGCGTCTGCAGAGGGGTTTACCCTGGCTGGCCATTAACAATCAGTCTGAACAGCTTAAATGAGAGTCCAATGTTGAAAGGCAAGAAAGCCAAATGCTCAAATGTTCTTTAATTTCAAATCTCGGATGAACTTAAATGTTCAGTTTTAAAAGCCACAGTGACAGTCCTAGCCAATGCATGAGATGACAACTTCAAATATCTGTTTAAATAAGCCATCCACCCCCCTCCCCATAAAGTAACAAAAAAGTATGGTTAAACCAAAGAGTTCCGATGTGTCTGCATGCAACGTTTTGACTTTGGTCTTGTGAGTTTTGACTTTAGGTGAGTCAGTGAGTTTAGGGGTTCTCACACTTAAGTAAGCTTCAGAACCACCTGGGGGACTTGTTAAAACACAGATTGCTAGGTCCCATCCCCAGAATTTCTAATTTAGTAGAAATTTGCATTTCGAACAAATTCCCAGGTAGAAGTTCCCAACTCTCCAGCACGGTCTCTGCTGCTGGTGTGGGGACCACACACATTTTAATCACCGTACTAAAACATCTTCTGGTTCAATTGAGCTCTTACATTTTTTTTAAAGCCATAAATTCTCTTGAGAATCTGATGAAAGCCATGGACCTTTTCCTCAGAAAAAATATACAGCTAACCATAGACGCTTGTAATTTTATAGAATTTATCCCGAGGGGATTCCAAGAGTGTCTGCATAAAAGCCCTTGTCCTATCTAGAGTAGGGGTCAGCAAACTTTTTCTGTAAATGTCCAGATAGTAAATATTTTAGGCTTTATGGACCATACAGTGTCTCAACTCTGCCGTTGTAGTGGGAAAGCAGCCATGGACAGTATGCAAATGAATGGGCATGGCTGTGCTCCAAAAAAAACTATATTTATATAAACAAGTGGTGGTGGGCAGTATTTGCTCCATGGGCTGTAGATTGCCAACTTCTGGTCCAGAGCATGGGTTTTAGAGTCAGATATACCCACGTTATTAGCTGTGAAATCTTAGGGTCAATTCTTAACCTATTTCGGCTTTGTTTTCCTCATCTGTGAAATGGGATGTGATGATTCTGACTCTAAAGTCTTGAGTTGAGAATTAATGGAGATAATCCACCCAAGGTTCCAAGCATTTCTCTTAAATGGTATTATTTTCATATTTAACTGTATTAATAATAGTAAATAAGTAAACGCTGGTGTGCAAACCCTAAATATGAATCATACCGGTGTCATGCAATATTAGTTCTTGTTATTGTTGTTATTGTTAGGTAGAGGAGGTACACAGGAATTACCCAAGTAGAAATGAAGAATTGGGAGTGTGGGGTTTTGTTCTAGAATTGTGAAATAAGAGGGGTGAAGGTCTAATAAGGCCTTATGTGAATTAGCCACTGCCTTTCTCTACATGCTCATCCTGCCCCCCATACTACTGACACTCGGCTCTTCTTCTAGTCCATATGATCTTCAGATTAACTCTATTTCCTAAAACAAAACAAAACAAAACAAAACAAAACAAAACAAAACAAAACAAGACAAAAAAACCCCTCTATTTCCTGGAATGTTTCTTCTCCTTACCCCATCCTTCAAGGCCTTTGGTTAAGTGTTACTTCCTCGAGGTAGGTCAAACAGGACCTTGTTCTTTTCCCTTGTGAGTAGTTAGATTGTGTACTTATTTACTCATTTACTTGCTGGATTTTTTAAAGTCTTCTCTGTTAGAACTGTAGGCTCCTGGGGATCTGGACCATTTCTGTTCTGGGAATCAGTGTGTCTCTGGAGTTTAGCACCAGGCCTGGTACTTGGTAGATGCTCAAGAAATATTTAATGAATGAATGAACCAGCCTTACTCCAGGTTATTCTTGGCTCAAAGCAGCATAATGAAAGTTTGGATTTGGTGCCTTCTCTCAGTGCTCCTGTCTGTAGGTGGGGGTGGGTAAGATGAGGGGGCAAAGGTGAAGTGCTCTCTCCCAGGCAGTTCTGTGCCTTCCGTGGTCTTTCACAATCAAGTTCCCCCTCTGTTAACCGAGCTCCTTGGTGTACTCTCCCATCTGTCACAAAAAGCCAAACCTCAAACCAGTTCCACTCAGTAGTGACAGGCCTTCTTCTCCAGGAGCAAGTAGTTGGTTTTAACAGAGAACTCTGGGAAAACAAAGCCTTAAAGCCAGAGCAGAGCTCTTTAATGGTTAACCTGTAGGCTGAGGTGGATGGATGGGTGGGATAAATTATGGAAGAGGAGCCATGCCTGGAATCCTTCAAATCTCAGTCAGTGTTAGCTCTCTGCTCTGAAACAGCATCAGGGCAAATGGTTGGATGTGAGAGAGGCATTTGCTCTTCCTACAGGAAAACCCCATTGAAATTCCCAAACATACTGGTATAAAATACACTGTGCAAGTGACATTAATTTAGCGACTGCTGCTACTGCCTGCTGTCTGTCTGTCTGTCTTTCTTTCTTTCTTTCTTTCTTTCTTTTTCTTTCTTTCTTTCTTCTTTCTTTCTTTCTTTCTTTCTTTCTTTCTTTCTTTCTTCTTTTTCTTTCTTTCTTTCTTTCTTTCTTTCTTTCTTTCTTTTTCTTTCTTTCTTTCTTTCTTTCTTTCTTTCTTTCTTTCTTTCTTTCTTTCTTTCTTTTTCTTTCTTTCTTTTCTTTCTTTTCTTTCTTTCTTTCTTTCTTTTTTCTTTTTCTTTCTTCTTTCTTTCTTTTTTTTCTTTCTTTCTTTCTTTCTTTCTTTCTTTCTTTCTTTCTTTCTTCCTTTCTTCTTTCTTTCTTTCTTTCTTTCTTTCTTTCTTTCTTTCTTTCTTTCTCTCTCTCTTCCTTCCTTCCTTCCTTCCTTCCTTCCTTCCTTCCTTCCTTCCTCTTTCTTTCTCCTCTTTCTCTGTCTAATGACTTAAACTCTTAATCCTAGTTAGAGTGGAGAAAGAGAAAGAGACAAAGAGTAATCATAGCTAACAATGGCTGGCAGTCTATTGGCAAACTCTTGAGCTCCTCAAGCTTTCTGTGGCTGAGTAGGGACAAAATCCTGTACAAAGAGAAATAAGCTTAAAATTTTGTCACCAGTGATGAGGGTGGAGTGTGTAACAGATCTGGGGTGCTATGTTCCATCTCCTAGACTCATCCCTTATATTAGCAGTAGTGTTGGCAGATAGTGCTGTGCACTCTGACAGGATCCCCTTTAGCTCCAGCCTTATAGCCACCCACTTTTTGCTTGATATGTTTCTTCAAAGCTGGGGGATGCTGGGGTGCCTGGGTGGCTCAGTAGCTTAAGCATCTGATTCTTGACCTCAGCTCAGGTCTTGATCTCAGGGTCATGAGTTCAAGCCCCACATTGGGCTCCGCTTCTGGGCTTGGAGCCTACTTAAAAAAAAAAAAAAAGCTGGGGGAGCCTATTCAGCCACTATGTAGAAATAGCCTGGAAGGAAAGGGGAGTTAACCCTTCACGGGCAAACCTCAACCAGTGGGCTCCGGGAGCTAGTGCCTTAGACTTCTTTGAACAGGCGATCCTGGGAGGCATCTTGTGTTCTTCAGAGATCCCATGGGAGTCGAGACACCCTGTCTGTAGCAGCAACCTTAACAACCCATCTTTATAGTCTTTCCTTTTCCTATTCTTCTTTCATCCCTTCACTCATGCCTGTGTGTGTTTGTTTTGTTTGGTGATAACGGGATATCTCCCATATAAACTACCTACCCCCAAGCCTTTTCTTAACCTCAGCTTTTGGAGGAACCTAAACCAAGACAAGAGGTGATTTCCTAGTGGTGCAATGAACCTAAAATAGTTTTACGTGAAAGGTGGTGACATGCTATTCTTTTCATAGAAGTCAAAGGTGAAGGAAATGGCTTTGAATGGAAACATGTGGGATGTAAAAGGCAGGGGCATCCATTTCCTGGAGAGAAGGCTTGGTGCCAGCACTCTCCAATATGGGAGCCACTTGCCACATGTAGCTAGTGACTTAAATGTGGCTAGTCTGAGTGAGGAGCTAAATTCTTAATTTAAATTAAATTCACTGAAATAACTACATGTGCCTAGTAGCTACTGGACTGGACCGCACAGCTTTAGACATTATAAGAAAAAACTTCTGGAGGTTTAAAACGTAAATTATGCACCTGACTCTACTGGTTCCTTATATAACATCTATTCTTGCAGAATCCTAATTTGACTTAGTACGTTGCTGTGCCCAGTTAAGAACCATGGAACAAAACCTGATTTCCCAGACTTTCTTGCAGCTCTGCGTCGTCACCAGGGCTTCCCTTCCCATATAAAAAATGCCTGGAACAGAGAAGGAGTCTTGCTCTTTGCCTTTCCCCCATCCCTTTTCTTCCTGCCTGATCATACCATGCTTGGAAATACAGCAGTCATCTTACTATCAGCAGGAAGAGAGATGCCTATTTAACAATGGTGGAGCCGTAAGATGAAGAAGCCTGGGTCCTAATGTCTTCACCGATTTGCTGTACCAGCTTGGCCTCCTTACCTTCAGACTGGGTTGATTGAGGCAAGTAAAATCCTGATATTGTAGCAGAATGCATCCGGGCTGGCATAGATTATTTTAACAGATTCTGATTGAAAGTAGGTTAATACTAATGTATTGTACTTTTATTTTTTTTATTAAGATTTTATTTATTTGTTCATGAGAGACACACACAGAGAGAGAGAGAGAGAGAGAATGGCAGAGACACAGGCAGAGGGAGAAGCAAGCTCCATGCAGGGAGCCCATATAGGACTCGATCCCAGATCTCCAGGATCACGCCCCCGGCCGAAGGCAGCACTAAACCACTGAGCCACCCCGGCTGCCCTGTTGTACTTCTATATTGGAGATTAGGAAGTAGTGGAACTGATTGTAAAGCTCTGCGTAGGTATTGCTTGGAAAACTTGGAAAATGAGTACAGAATACAGCTGTAAACTAGAAAATGTGATCTTCTCTGGGCATTTGCTTAGACTATATACCAACTACTAAGAGTCAGTGACTGTACCTTGGAATAATACAGAGCCACTCTTCCTAAAGCTTTATCAGATGTCTCTAGATGGCTCAAACAAGTCTCAGAGTGAAGGATGGATTTGCATCAGTGGGGTTGGGGCCTCTGGGTGGGCCTAACACATTATACTTTCTTGACGCAGAATAGGGCCGAGGTCAGGACTCGGTACTGAAGAGATATCCCCATACCCATTTCACCTCCAATTACAATGGACAGTTGTGCTAAAAAGTTGCATAGCCCCCTTGTAATCCATTTTCAAGTATTTGGTGACTATTTGGGGACCAAGTCTATTTCTTCCTACCATGTAGATCATCAACTAACCACAATACACACAGTTCTGCCATAGGAAAAAGATGCTTCACTCTCCCAGGCTTTCACTGAATAAAGAAATTTTTGAACTGAGCTCCTTAAAATATCAATGCTCTGTATTACTCCCCAGATACAGATATAAATCTTTATAATGGTGCACTTTACAAGCAGCACTCTGGAGTCTTTTCTGATTGGTAATCACAGTGTTTCCTTATTAATACTGTAAAAAATGTAAAAGGCATAAACATTTTGCAATCTATCTGTTCTTTCTGTGCGGGCATACATCAGGGGCTGCTTTAAGCATTCCTAATGGTTCACCCATCACATTTTTTATGAGTTTATATGGGAAGAAAATTGTACCAGAAAACTGAATTCAATGACTGCCATTCTATGAATAAATTCTGTTATCTTTGATACTCTGGGTATAATAAAAACATACAAAAGTTAAATTTCAGCATCCTTGCAGAGTTATGTCAACTGTTTTTAATGTCAATAAGACACTGCTATTTCAACCAATGTCTTTTCCCTCCAAAAAATACTGCTTGATTTTCAGGTTATGTTTTCATTAAAACAACTTGTTTTTAACAGCGAGATGCTGTGCATGTTTGCTAATTTATGTATACTACAAAGTCTGATCAAAATGAAGAGTTATAATTTTAAGACATGGAGCTCAGTAAAAATCCATCTATACTTGGGATGAAAGATTAAAATAAAAATCAGGTGTCCATAAAATGTATTTTATACAAGTTAGATCAGAAAATGTCTTGGAAGAGTAACTTTGATCAAGCGGACTCTTAGATATATATTTGTGTTTACACACATCCTCCTGTGATTAAAGGGCATATTTTACCTTGTATCCTATAGGTGTATTCCATAAGTATGATTTTTTGGTCTTTCTGATCATCTGGGAGATTTCTTTCCTAAAAAAATGCAATGATCTAAATACTTTGAGTAGATTTTTCTGCACTATTTAATTTCAATATTTGCAAATTGATTTGCTGTGCTTCCTTTAATGATAACAAGCTCAAAGCAACTTCTTTATATTATGGAAAGCCCGAAGCTCAAACAGTTCTCCCAAAGTAGTGACCCACAGGCTCCCACCTACCCATCTGGTCTGTCATTTTCCTTTTGGGAAGGATTTTTGCCTCCAAAAGGTCCAACTTATCGAAGTGGCCATCTTCTTATTAATAGATTAATTGTTAAGATTTAGGGAAGTGGAAATAAAAATCTTAAAGATAATCAGAACTTTTGAGGCTCTGAAAACCCTCTGCTGCTTGCACTCCCATCACTGGAATACCTTCGTGAGTTTGTGGCATGAGTTTGTAGCATTTAAGCTACAAACCAAAGAAGACATTGCTTGCCAGTGACTGCTAGTGATGTGGACCATCCCCTGGATTTCTGTGACCCTCCAGATTTAGTTGTTGACATTTAAGACCCTCAGGCTTCTTACACTGTCTTAAGCTTTGCCTCAAGGGAGGCTTCTGCCTCAGGCTAATTCTTAGCCTTTCTGCAAGTAGGAAAAGGAGGAAATGTTTTGGACAGAAGTACTTAGTACGGTATGTAAAACAAAATTTATTCCTAGGTCTTTTGGAGTAGGAACAGAATTCCTTTTCTGGAAATAAACAGGTAATTGAAATAAAAGTGCCTACTTGGCCCAAATATGTGTCAGATGACCTCAATTCTCTATTTGCCTGTGGAACTAGCTTCCTATCTTGGCCATAAACACATTTCCCAGAAAAATTAGAGTCCTAGCAAAGCTTCAGGAACAGGCCCATTAGATGGGCTGATGGAATTTCGTTAGACCCACTCTAACTTCTTTTAGGGCGTTCACTGGTTTATTTTCGTGATTGGGCTAATATATCTTTTCCGGAGATACCTAGCCAGATGACTCCATCTGAGAAAATGAGTGTTTTGTTTTCTTTTAAAAGTATACATGAAGATGCTTATTTGTGAAGCAGATTCCAGAGTTGGAATCCTTGGAGGTTAATCCTGATTAATAGGTGCTTGGTGATATAATTTTGGCTCTTACTTGAGGTTGAGATTCTGGCCTCTAGCCACCCTGCAATTATCACCAAGTCTCAGGGCACACCTTGTGGGCACCCCTGTATGGAGGAGATGGCTCATTTGGGTGGCATAAACAACACCTTGTAACCAAGAAACACTTGTTAAGCATCTCATCTTCTAGAATTTCATGATCATCTTTCTCATTTTCCCATGTCCATTAGCACCATGAATAGGTGTTTTGTTCTCTTTTGTATGACATTTATTAAAGTTTTTCTTGCTCTGGGGTGATGGTGAGCACTTAGGAGAAAGTGGAATCAACAATGCTTGTAGACTATAATAGTAAAGGGCCAAGACAGTTGAAGGGGTCAGAGGCAGCTTGAGCTTCTGGCTCCCTCTGAGACTCGTCCACCCTCTTTCTGATTCACAAAATTACCTGTGAAGGACTTAGAGAATCTGGCTGTATTTTTTTTTTTTAACAAATAAGAGAACTTAAGTATTCACTAAGCACTTTACTGTGTGCAGAGTACAGAGCTAGATGCTGTGAGGATAAAGGAACTTTGGGATATAGGTCTTTTCACTAAGGAAATTCATAATCTAGTTGGAGGGTTGGTGTCAGATTTTACTTAGATGTCAGTGGACTGGCATCCAACATGTGATTGTGATTTCAGAGACACCAAAGCGATTCCAAATATTTCACCTATACCAAGACAAAAGGCAACTCTAACTCCTCCAACTTCAACTCTAATATTAACTCCACCAAAAGCAGTATTTCTCTAGTAATAAGTACTTTGAACATGCTCAGCTTTGTGATATATTCTTCATATATGTAATGTTATTTAATTCTGAACTGTATTTGACTTTGACCATGCTTTATCTTTTGTGCCAGTTCCTGCACAAGTTCCGAGTGACCTCTTGCATAGCCTTCGGTTGAAATGGATGGCCACTCAAGTCACTGACCTGTGGCCCTGGATTTGTAACTACAAGTTCTCAAAGCCATTCAGAGAACTTTAATGCAAGGTTCCTACATGTTTTGAAGATTTGTTAATGCTGTGACCAGCAAGGAATCTGAAGTGACATCCTAGGATATAAGAATGCCCCATTCCCTCAGTCCCCAAAAAGCCTCCTGTTACCCTGATGAATTTTAAAGAGTAAAAATTTCTCTAATAATAGTCTCAACATGTCTTTCCTACGTCTGCAGCTTACTTAGCAGATGGGCTTCAAGATCCCACCATCTTTAAGGGCTCTCATGTTGTAGGCTCTGTGTGGTGAGAAAGAGACAGAATTCTCACAAGAGCTGACTTGGATTTTCACTAAATTCTGGGTTTCTAGCTGTACAGCTACAAAGAACCACCAGAAATTCCTGTTTCCCATCTCTGAAGTCTCAACACAGGTTCAAAGTGTTAACTCTTCAAACACCTTTAAGTCAAGGCTACTGTAATGTTCATTTAACCTGGCTTTTCCCAAACAACAGATTGTTTCAGGAATAGAATTTGTGAAATGTGATCAGAATTATTTTTTTATTAGGTGGTGAGAAGAAGCTACATACATAAGTGCCAAAGTATATCATATGGTTACTTCTGAAGCTCTTCCTTTTTGTTGTTTCTATTAATATATGGTGAGACACTAAGTATTCATCAGTGTGACATTGAAAAAGCACCCCAGAAAATGTACTTTTTAAAGTTCAAATATTGGCTGACTGCTATATGCTACTTTTTCTTCATACTTTTTTTCTTTTTTTAAAGGTTTATTTATTTATTTAAGAGAGAGGGAAGAGGAGAGAAGGGCAGAGAGAGAGAGGAAGTGAAAGAGAATTTCAAGCAGTCACCCTGCTGAATGTGGAGCGCAATGTGGGGCTCAATCCCCACCCTGAGATCATGACCTGAACCAAAACCAAGAGTCAGATGTCCAACCAACTGAGCCACCCAGGCACTCCTTCATACATTTTTTTCTTCCTTCTTAACCCAGAAAGATCCACTTAAGTTAACCAAGGCTCACAAGAATTTACTAACATGTCAACTTCATACATCAGCCTCTCACACTCCTCCCACTAATGCTTTGCTGCTTTTAAAGTTTTTTTCATCAAATTCTAGGAGTGTTAGACTCTGTGAGATACATGAAAAGAATTATTTTCATTATTTCCAGATTTATTGAGATATTTAATAAATATTTTACAAATAAACTGGTAAATGACATGCAAGTTTAAGGTGTACAGCGTGTTGATATGATACACATATATTGCAATAGGATTATCACTGCAACCAGTTGTAGCATTAGATAACATCTTTTTCATGTCACGTAATTGCCATTTCTCTTTTGTGGTGAGAACATTTAAGATCTACTCTCTTAGCAACTTTCAAGTGTATAATACAGTATTGTTAACTATAATTGCAATGCTGCACATTAGATACCCAAGAACTTATTCATCTTCTAACTGGAAATTTGTACCCTTTGACCAACATCTCCCTGCCCCCTACCCCCCACCACGGGCCCTGGTGATCACAATTCTACTTTCAGTTTCTATTTCACAAATAAGTGGTATCATATGGTATTTGTACTTCTCTGACTTACTTCATCTAGCATAATGCCGACAAATTTCATCCATGTTGCTATGAAAGACAGGCAGGATTTTCTTTTTTTATGGATTTCTTTTCTGATGGACTCTTAAGCTGTTTCCATATCTCGGCTTTATGAATAATGCTGCAATAAACATGGGAGTGCAGATATCTTCAATATTCTGTTTTCATTTTCTTTGGACATATACCCAGAAGAGGGATTGCTGGATCATATGGTAATTCTATTTTTAATTTTTGAGGAAACTCTATATTGTTTTCCATAGTTGCTGTACCAGTTTGCATTCCACCAACAGTGCACAGGGGTTCAAAAAAAATTAATACAGCCTTAAAACATATGCCTCTTTTCTTCATTTCCTCTTTCTCATTTAGCACCTTTAAGGGTTATGGTATGAGTCCTAAGAAGAATATAGAATGTGTTCAAGACAACCAGGACACAACACTACTTGTTTGTGTGCACTACAATGCATCAATAGGAACTTAGAAGAAAACTGGTATAAATGTTAATATTAATATTTTTCCCCTATGGAATCATGAGAAGAATTAAATGGTTTAGCTAAGTATTGGTATCAGAGTCAGTCCTATCATTTGGCAAAAAGTCAGTGACAAGAGTTGATTCATTGCAGCTAATCAGGGTTTGCTAGTAGAGTAGGGGTGAGGGTAGAATGAGAGCCCGGGAAGGTTAATTTGTGGCATTTGTCAATTTCTGAGGTGTATATACCCATCAAGACTGATTTTAAGGTACCAATGAATTAACAATGGGCTCATGCGATTCCTGCAAATTTAACATTTAGCTTTCATAAGCTGGTATGATCTGGCTTTAGCATGCCACTACAGCTCCTCCCTGAGAACTGATAGTCCCTGTCTCTGGTAAGAGATATCCAAAGTACCCTTCCTTCTTGTACTTGTCCAGGATTTCCCAGGAAGACCCTCATTAAGGGGATGATGCGGTCTTATTCATCACATTTTCCTCTAAAGTGGCTGGTGATTAAAGAAAGCCTCTTTTTTTTTTTTTTTTTGGACTTTTTAAAACAGCCTTATTGAGATATGTGACATTAAAAAAAGCCCCTTTCAAGGAAATCTCTCATGTACACAGGACTTTGTGTGAGAAAAATGACATTGAAAATATACAAATCCCAGAAGCCAATTTATCAGAGGGATAGATAAAAAAAAAAATTAGAAACAATGCCAAAACTCATACAACTCAATAGCAAAACATCAAATAACCCAATTAAAAAGGAGCATAGGACTTGAAAGATATTTCTCTGAGGAAGACATACAAATGGCCAACAGGTATAGGAAAAGGTACTCAACATCACCAATCATCATGGAAACACAAATCAAAACCATGGTGAGATACCACCTCATATTCATTAGGACGGCTATTATAAAAAAGACAAGAAATAACAATTGTTGGCAAGGATGTGGAGAAACAGGAATCCTTGTGCACTGCTGGTGGGGATGTAAATTGGTGCAGCCATTATGGAAAATAGTGTGAGGTTCCTCAAGAAATTAAAAGTAGAACTACCTTATGATTCAGTAATCCCACTGCTGGGTATATAATCAAAGAAAATGAAAAGAAGATAGCAAAGAGATATCAGTACTCTCATGTTCACTGCAGTATTATTCACAATGCCCAAGATATGCAAACAATATAAGTGTCCAATAATGAATGAATGAATAAAGGAGATGTGGAATATGTATACAATGGAATATTGTTTAGCCATGAAAAAGATGGAAATCTCGCCATTTGTGACAATATGGTTGAAACTAGAGGGCATTATGCAAGTAAAGTAAATCAGAGACAGAAAGACAAATTCTGGGGTACCTGGTACCACTTATATGTGGAATCTAAAAAGAATAAAAATTCATTTAAAAAATAAAATAAATAAAAAGTAAAAAAAATAAAAAGAATAAAAATTAAAAAAAAAGTCAAACTCATAGGAAAAAAGTGTAGAAAAGTGGTTGCTTGATGCTGAGGGATAAAAGGATTAGGGAGAGGTTAGTAAAAAGGGACAAACTTTCAGTTATAAGACAAATAAGGTCTGAGGATCTAATGAATAACATGGTGACTATTGTTGATAACACTATATTGTATAATTGAAATTTACCAAGAGTAGAAACTTAAATGTTCTCACCAAAATAAAATGAACAAAACATTACATCAAAAAAACCCCAAAACATTACATAAAAAAACATAAATGAAATGAAGCCTAAATAGCTTATATTTTCAATTTATTGATTGTACATGGGATGTGGTTAAGTGATGTCTTATATCTTAGGATGAAATAATTAGGAGAGCTCAAGTTAGGTATATTTTGGTCTGCAAACAGGCAGTTACTGGTGTGGAGTTGAGGGTGTGCTTTGATTTATCTTCAGTAGCCAGCATCACTAGGAGAGGCAAAGCTAGGGTCACATTGAGCTATGTGTTCAGATGTGGCCAGCAGAAGCTTTGGCTGTATTGCTGTGGCTATTTCTCCTTTCCATGGTGTTTGGGGTTGCCTGGTCTAAGTCTGTCTTCCATGATTGAGTTCACAGAATCATAATATCATAATATTTGAAAGACATCTAGGTCAGTACATAAATATCTTTCTTAATTTCCCTGCCACATGATCATTTGTTTAGGCTTGAAGGCCACCAGTGAAAGGGACGCTCAACTGCCTGAGGCCCCTGCTTACATTTTCAGGCCATTCTATTTATTAGAAAATTCTTCAGGCAGAGTAGGATCTTTATCTCTGCAGCTACTTTTGGTTCTTCTCTGGACACGTAGGACCTAAGATGGACACACAGCTTTAAAAGTTGTTAGATGCATTACAAGTTCAGTTTTACAAATATTTTCTGTGAATTTCCCATGGCCAAGATTCACAGATGCACTAACCTCAATTCTGTCCTTGAGAAGCTCAAAGTCTGGCAAACTAGAAAGGTTCATAAGCAGAGAACTTAATTCCATTCTAGCACTCTGTAACAGGAACTTCATTTATCCTAGCAATTGCCTTTCCTTCCCCTCTGCCACCAACTGATGACAGGAACTTCCAAGTTTTAACATAAGCTCATCATTTTGATGAACACAATTGGTTGATCTGAGAGAGGATCCCTGATCAAGTTGCACTAATCAATGTTTTGCCCTCACTGGTGTTAAAAGCATGAAATCCAGCTGAATAAATTTTGAAGCTCATATTGGCTTAATTCAGTAATTCATGAATTGGGCAGCATCCCATCTAGCAGATAGAAAGTATCTCTAAAGAGCTGTAAAAAATGAGAGACTTTTATAGGCAGAAGGAGGAGGGACAAGGAAGTTATACTAGCAAAGAGCTGATTATTTGTGGCAGGGTCACCTTCCTTTAATGGATGGCAGGGGTCTATCCAGCAGATTACCTTGCTAGAACTGATCAAGTAGTTCCAGATTGACTGGTGTAAGATTCCATTCCTGGGGGAAGCCGAAACTATAATTAAATTAGGGATTAAGTCTTGGTTTGGTGACATGAGGCTTAGCACAAGTGACTCCATTTTGAGTCTGATGTCTCTTTTTCGAACACTGGCCAATGCTGATTAGTCCAGGAATGGGCTCCCGACCACAGCTAGCCACTCAAAGCCCTTCCTTAGGATTTTAAAATTTTCCATCAGAAAGGATGTTAAGTTAGTCTCTTCCTAATGATGGCTCCCTGATGACTGCACAACTGTACAGATGCTGTAGCCATGTTCTTTGCCATTCTGCAGCAATAAAGAATGAGGCGATGGGCAGAGAGAAGGAGGAAAGAGAAGTGGAGAGAGGGTCCTGGCAGCATTCCATTTCATCCTTCCAGGTTCTCTCGAGACCCATCTCCATCTCTGCTGGTCACATGTCCAGCTCTTCCTTTGAATCACCGATTCAACACATTCTCTTTGTTTTAAACTGTTATGAGTTTGGTTTCTGGAGGGTTTTTTTTTTGTGTGTGTGTGTGGGGGGGGCAGGTGGATAAGGCTAAAAAAGGGATTAGAGAGCAATGTCAGATTCCCCCAACCAACCCTTTGCTGGAGAAAAATTTGCACAGAGTGGAGAGATAGGCTGAGTATAAAAGAGGGAAAGGCTTGTGTTTCCTTGGAAGGCGTTTTGTTGCCGGTCAGTGGGAGGTGGAGAGGGATAAGGCAGGTATTCAGGTGGGGGCAGGAATGCTGTTGAGTGGAAATTGTTTTCTTGGTGAGATGTTTATATTCACTACTGCTTCCTAGGGGCATCTTGTCTGTTTGCTCTGGGTCTACTGCTAAAGCAGTTAACTGTAAAGCCTGAATAGGGAAGGAGCCCCATCATTGTCTGTTACTAGAAGGCTTACTGTACGCCTGACACTTATAGAGATTTATAAATAAATACATATTTATATATATTACATATGTACTTTCCGATGTATTTACATATAAATCTCATAATACTATCATAAAGTTGGGAATTATTATATACACTTTATAAAGGGAACCAGAAATTGCAAAGGTCAATATGTTGTTGAAGGCTCACACACCTAGAGACCAACAGTTGGGATGGGAACCTAGCTTCTGAGCCCAACCTATGCTGTATGTCCCTTTCTTCCTAGAGAGATATTCTGGTCCCTAAGGCTCTCCCTGGTTTGAGGCTTGCTCTGGCAATAATTCTCTGGTAGTGTGGCCTGGAGATTGCATTCCCTGGGAGAGACTCGAGTCACCCCAGCCTGCCCTGGAACTAAGCCTTTGTCTCCAGAGCAAGGGAGGTGTGAATGTTTCAGGGCAGGTCTTCACTCTGGCAAAAGCCCAGGACTCAGCAGGTTGAACCAGAGTCCTATAGCCAGGTGCGTCCGGCCTGAGTCACCACCCTGGGCCAGGTGAGGCTCTGAGGTGGCACCTGCCTGTGGTTGGCAAGACTTCTGAGAGGGCTGCATAATCCCAAATAATAATAATGACAACAATAGTGGTGATAATGGAGGGCTTTATGTACACGAAGTGTGGTTCAATCCTAAAAGGTCCAGGAACTCTACAAAAGGTCCTGATAAGTATTATTATCTCTTGGGAGGGCAACAAGTTTACCTTGTGGGCAAATTCTGTGTGGAGAGGTAAAAAGCCTGAGAGATAATGAGAACAACAAGTAGCAAGCGCTAATGCCTATACCTAGGAAAAATGACAGGCAGAAAGCCATGTCTGGGGAATCAGGGTTAGTTTAGGGAGAGCTTTTCTCTTTGTCCTTGAATTATCAGCAGCAAATGATAGAGTGCAAGCCCAGGTTTTAAGATAAAACAATGAACATTGTATGGGAGGCTACTAGCTCTGCATGTGTGGTCTGCAGATTGCACACTCAAGGGTCTCTAAGAGCTGGAAGGCAACGGTAGTGAATGTAAGTGGTCAAGTGAAAGGCAGATATAGTGCAAGTGAAATGAAATAAAGATAAATAGCAATGTATGTTTGGCTTTAGTATTGTGGGATGATAAGGAGGGGTGAGTTCTGTGGCAAACTAAAAAAAGAATGCATGCCCCTGCTGAAGGGGGCAGCTCCACTCAGATCCAACTAAAGTTGGCCCCAACTTTGGAAAGAAATTGGACATTTAAATTTTTGTGGAACAGATCTTGAACTTGAAATATTGGTAACTGATTTGAATATTTCCAAATGCTGTTGGCCAGTGGCCTGCCTAGTTGGGTTTCTTGTGAAAGATAACCCTTCAATTATTTCAAATTTTTAGGAAGCTTGGCCTCATAATACACATGTGAAATAGCTATGCAGATTTTTAGCAAGTTTGGAGGTGAGTTTGATAAGATTGGACATTATGCTAACTGTGTAAACTTTTCTTGGAGGAAATCATCTCAGGGAGACACACAGTCAACCCTCAGAACGACAGAAACTGAACATGGAAAAGAGGCCTAATGTTTGTCAGGGACAGGCGACCCCTCAGATGCCTGAGGTGTTGTGAGCAGCGTCTACAAACAGTAGATTCAAATCTGAAAGTCACAAGGAAAACATCTGTTACTGGCAACATCATCTCTGTATGGGAGCTCCTGGGTCAGTAGCAGCAACAGGTGTTCATTTGATGATGTTAACAACTTTTTCTAGAAATATGTCAGGGGCTGCTAGGGATTCATAAGGGTCAGCTCTTATTCTAAAACTTTACTTAACGTGTAGTCCTTGGATAGCAGAGTCAGCCTCACCTGGGAGCCTGTCAGAAACACAGACTCTTAGCTGCTTCATGGGACTACTTCCTTCTAACAGTAGTCCACATCTCCACATGTGCACATTAATGTTTGAGAACTCTAAAGCAGGAATTATACACCCTGCAATCATCTGGGGAGCTAAAAATACTAATGCTCCCCCTTCCCCAGCTCCTCCCGCCAAGAGGCTCTGATTTAATCACCCTAGGATTGGGGTCTGGGTAGTAGAAATTTTTGAATCCTCTCCCTGGTGTTCCTCATCTGTAGCCTGGTTTGAGAACCACTGCTCACTAAAAATGCTAATTCTTTTTTTTTTTTAAATCTTATATATTTATTAGAGAGAGGGAGAGCAGGGGGAGGGGCAGAGGGAGTCTACTTCTCCCTACTAAGCAGGGAGCCTGATTCGGGGCTCAATCCCAGGACCCTGGGATCATGATCTGAGCCAAAGGCAGACACTTAACCAACTGAGCCACCCAGGTGCCCCTAAAAATGCTAACTCTTAAGCCCTGTCTTAGACCTAGTTGATTAGAATCTGTGTTTTCAGAAGCCTTGTAAGCATAATCTCATGTTTGTTTGAGAACCACAGTCCCAAGGGATCACAATCTATGGGAGAGGCAGACAGGAGAAACAGGCCGTGTCTATGCAGTGGGATGAGAGCCCAGACAGAGGCAAGCAAGCACATTCTCTGGTGAGGGACATCAAACCCCAGAGCAGAAGAGGGCAGGAAGGCCTTCTGTCAGAGCTGACAGACATCTACAGGGATGTGTGGAGTCTTGCCCAGTACAGAGATGGGAAAGAAAGGAGCATTCCAGAGAAAGGAAGAACAGGTGCAATATCCCTGAAGTGGGAGCCCATAGTTCATCCGAGCACCTGGGAAGCATTCAGTTTGGCTGGAAAAGGAGAAGTTAGGGGTGAAACTAAAGCTAGAGGTAGAAGATAGGTAACAAGGGACCTTGTGTGTTGTGTTCGGGAGTCTTGGTTCTATCCGGGGGGGGGGGGGGGAGGTTTGGTGGGAGAGTATTAGAAAGATAACTGTGGTTGCCGTGTGGATGATGGATGGGGGGCTGCACAGAGGAGGAAAAAGACTGGTTAGATGGTCAGAGTAGCTCAGACACCAGATGCATCTACTTTCAGCCAGTGAGTTTTTACTGAGAATTCACTACATTAATAGTTGTATGGTACATAGTAGGCAACTTTTGACCTTAAGGGTCTTTGTTGGATTGTCAACACAAACAGATCATCCCATTTGACCAGTCAATTTGACTTAATTTAAAAATGTTCATAAAACCTGCACTACAGGGCCATCTGGGTGGCTCAGTGGTTGAATGTCTGCCTTCAGCTCAGGGTGTGATCCCAGGGTTCTGAGATCGAGTCCCACATCGGGCTCCCTGCAGGAAGCCTGCTTCTCCCCCTGTCTATGTCTCTACCTCTCTCTGTGTGTCTCTCATGAATAAATAAATAAAATCTGAAAAAACAAAACAAAACAAAACCTTGCACTACAGAGAGGAGATGTCCCCAAGGACAGAGACATGCAGTGACCAATAAGACATGGTGGCTGCCATCAAGGAGCTTATAGTCTCCTAGAGGAGGCAGATATGACCAGATACCATATGTGGTATAGAGTACAAATGCCATTGTGGGCAAGCAAATTAACTGGTCATGAGCACCAGGCCACTGACTTTAAGCCTCATCCACTATGCTTGGCTCATCTGGCCAACCACAATCTTGTGTGGCAGCATTATCTTTATTTGTATTTCAGAGATGGGAAAACTGAAGTTCAGAGAAGTTATACGTTTGCTCTGAGTCCCAGGACTGGTGAAGTAGCAGAGATGGGATTTTTATTCCAGGCCTTGTAGTGTCGTCATTTCATATTCTGATGATTATCACGGTGTTTCCCAAACTTCATTCATCCTTTCTGACTTTTACCATAATTTTACAAACCTGCACTATTATTTACTTTGTATTTTACATTAAATGGACTCATTTTTTTATTTTAAATAATTTATTCTGAAGCAAAGAGATATGCCTATAATGCATAGACAGCATCACTTGCCTCAAATAGGTAATAACTATAAAATTAAATACATCAGACACAAACCAATGGTATTATAAATCTAGTAGCATACAGTAGCCTGGCCAATTCTCTAAACCTGAGGTCTGCTTTCTCTTTGATAAAAAAAGAATCTTGCATGTGTTAAGAGACATCAAAGACCTGCTACCACCAACATGACATGAAGCTTTGACTCATCATAAGGCTCTAAAGATAATTGAGCCTTTTGGAAATAACTTTCTCACTATGAGATTTAATCTTATTTAATGGTATCCATCTATCACCTTAAATCATTGCACATCATCCACAGGGCAGACACTGTGAAGTGTCCCATTCTTCCCTTTTTCCTTTTTGCAAGACAGTTGTCACAACTGTCACAACCTTGTCACTAAAGACATTGTCAACCTTGGGCCACTAAAGACATTCCTTCTTGGAACATAAAGGAGAGAAAACCTTTGGGAGAAGATCATAGGGTGTAGAGATAGCTGTTGGTGTTTCAGTCTTTGAGAAATACAATTGTGATAAACAGTGATGATCCTCATGTGATAACCTATTAGGGTTAGATTTTGCTTTGCCCTTAGCATGTGCTTTACTTTTTCTCTACTTGTGGACCACTTCAGCCTTGATCTCATGTTTCTTTCTTTCATATTCTGATTCATATACACTCCCTCACTTTGTTAATCAGGTTTCATGATATTTTTATGTTATTACCCGACAGAATCACATCTAGGGTACAGAGGACTTCGAAGGTGCTTCAAGCTCCATGATTCTGGGCGATTAAGAGCATGGGTGTGGAAGATGGCGGAGAAGGGAGGTTGCCAGCTGCTTTGTCTGCTTACAGGATCTCTAGATACTGTAAGCACTGGAGCACTGGCCAATCATCTGGGGTTACCAAAGAGTGAGTCTGGAGAGCAGTCCTCAGGTAGGATTCATAGCTGCATGAAAAATCTGAGTACAAAATTCCACCTCCAGTGAGCAGGGCCTGGGGAAGATGTCTACATTGCATTTAGATCTCCATGCGTGTTGGGGGGGCTCAGACCCTTGAGAATGGGCTTCTATCTCCCTGACTTGGGAATGTGCATGAGTGGGGACTTGTCATAGAAATGCTACCCACCTGAGTAATGTGTTTGTTGACCTAGCTCTGTATATACCTAATTTGTACATCAGCTGGGACATTGCTTTTATTTGAATCAAACAATTTATATGTTAAATACCCTACTTTAATGATCATGATTATCATGATTTATCATATACTTTTTAGCATCCTGATAATAGAAACTCTTTCAAAATTCAGGAGATTATCATTTGAATCTGCTTTGCCAGTGATTTATTTCTGTCAATATACCAGTGAGAGGGGAACATTTTGTTTATGTGACTCACACTGGGGATATACAAAGAGCAAAAGACCCCCTATCAAACATGACTGCAATAAAAGCATATCTAAACACATATAGCTTCGTATGAAAGATTAAAGGAAGAAGAAATTTGATCGTAAGACCAAGTCTTGAATTTCTCTGAATTTTGGTATAGTGGCTGTCCATGAGGTCCAATCTTCAGAATTTGGGTTTGAACAAAATAAAGAGTCATCTAGAAGCTTTTTAAAAACAGCTTTTAAAACCTCATTTAAAATAAAAGACAGGAATTCTGACTTCTTTCTAGAATATCTTTCCAGAAAATACACATTTTTTCCAGGCAAGATACTAGAGATAGTTGGTATACAAAATTATAAGATATAATCATTGTTCTTAGGCTACTTACAGTTCCCCAAGGAAAACAGACATACAAACTCTGATAAAAGTAGACTAGAGGAATTGAAATATGACAGGTGAACCCAGGGGCTGGACAAATAATTTTATAACAGCTGCAGAAGGAAGAAGGGTTATAGAGGAGGTTGCATTTGAGTTTATTTTTGATGGGTGCATAGGATTTTGCAAGCAGTGGGGATATAAGGTTAGAGGCAGAAGGAACAATGGACCAAAGACAGAAGTAAGAATGTGCCTACCTGCATGGCAGATGGGAGTAATGATGAGAGCATGTGCCTCTTTGAGGAAAAATGACATAGAATAAGGACGGAAAAGTGGGTAAGAACTTGATTGTGAAGGTCTCTGAATGGTGTTCAGATTCCACTGAAGTGGTTGTGGGCAGCCATCATAGGTTCTTAAGCAAGAGAGTAACCATGATGGAAAATTTTGATTTAGAAAGCCAGGAAAGGAGATCAGGTAAGGAGTTTTTTATGTTAGCTCAGGTAAAGTTATCTTTCATAGCTTTCCTAATTGCATCTTATACTGATTCTGTTCTTTTTCTTCTAGTAAGTATACTGAAAAAAAGCATCTTTATTTTTGGTGAGTTCCAATGAGTGAAATCCTAAAACATTAGCAGAAGGGATGAGAAAGGGCTGTCTTCACTTTGGGTTTCTGGTTCTTATTTTTTCAATAAGTGGGGCACGGAAATACGGGAAAGAGAAAGAGGGAAGCAAGCTGTATGTGTCATACTTTGTTCCTCCAAGAAGGTGGATTTTTTTTTTTCCTTTTTGTGAGTTTCTTCAGATCAAATCAAGCAGTACAAATATTCTAATTGAGCTGGGCTGGACTAAAGATGGATCCTTATCTTCGTACAATTACATGGTATAATCTATGTTTCCAATTATACCATTCTTCCTTCCAAGAGGAAGAGACTGGGCTTGTAAATAGATTCTCTGTCCTGCTCAGAAAGAAGTGTGTGTGGCTGGTGCTATGAAAGAGAGAATAAGTGTGCTATTATAAATGTGTATGACTCCTAGTGCCTTTAAAGACATTGCAATCCTGTCCATGAGGAGTGGAAGGAAGGCAGACAGACTGATGGAGCCACTGATGGGGATGAGGGAGCTTTTACTATAAAATAGAAGACTATGGTGATGGCTGTTTTTTTTTTTTTTTTTAAATTCGGGCTTTTGCTCAGGTCACTGGTGGAGCTGAAGGCACTGGGGAGCCATGAGAGCCACGTTGGTAAGGATAGAGGGGGAACTAACTGTTCTAACATGGCCAAGGTCCTCAGAAGAAACTGCTGCAAAATGGAAGCTTGGCCTTCTTTGGAGGGAGACTGATCCAGGGGGGCACCCTCTTGTTCAATCTTTCCCCATACATCCTTCACCCCTTGAATTCCCGCACACTTTTCTTCCCTTAATCAGAAATGAGAAACCCAGAGTGTACCTGTCAGTCTTGAACTTTTAATTTTCAGGTCTGATTTTGAACAAATCAAAGAAAAATTATAAGACTTTCCCTTTTATCCTTGTGGTTTTTGTTTTGTTTTTGTTTTTGTTTTTGTTTTTTGTTTTGTTTTGTTTTTTTCTTCTTTCTTTTTCTTTTTGGCTTCAGATTCCCTCTAGAATCTTTTTATCTGAGCTCGCTGGGGAGGCACATTGACACTGTGGGAAACACTCCATTTTCTCTTATATACTAGGAGGATACTCAATTGTCAGTTAAAAAAAATAATGATCTGTAGCCGATTAAAGAACTGAGAGAGCCTTAACACGTTGAGTCTTTTAAGTGGGTAATTCCTTTAACCGGGTAATTCTTCTAAGCGAGTAATTCCTTTAAGCAGGACCCTTCATAGCCCTGTAAAACTGAAGACCATCTAGGAACTCTTGAACTGTTTCAAATTGTTTTCAAATGGGTCTGAATGCTGTTGAGAAATGCATAATTTACGACCTTAACACTTGATTAGGTGTTAAACGACTGTCGGGAGAGATGTCCTTGGTAATCCAGTTATCATCTAGACTCTAATTATCACTTCACAGGAGAAGTAAGGCTGGGTAATTGAGAACCAAAATTCTTAAAGGGCTTGAAGTGGCCATTTTCTTATGCAGTTAAGCAAATTATTTCTCTACCTAGAAGGTGTCTAATTGGTACCAATTGATGAGAAGGAAGAAATGGTGTTATGACTTTCAGGAGTGAGTTAGTCAGGGGGCTTCAGCCTAGGAAACAGGAAGTTGCACTGAGTACTAAGAGATCTCTCCCACTAAAAAAATTTCACTCTATTTAAAGTGCATTTCAAAGGAGGGAGAAAAGAGAAAACAGGAGACAGCCAAGAGAAGACAGAATGTAATTAGGAGCTGATGGCCTAACCTCTCCCCTGTCTGTCATTACTAAGGATTTTTCTCAGATGAGACCCAATTTCACCTTGTGTTAGTTCCCATTGATCATTATAAATTATTTAAGCTACAAATGCTCTGCCATCCATTAAACCAGGAATGGGGATAATGGGCCAAAATCTGCCTGAAAGAAGGGTCCACTCTCACTGAATTCAATAGGAAGTAAGGATAAGAGGTAATAGGTACAGAGATTCCATTCTGTATCTTTTCCATTGACCAGCCCTCCTTCTTCTTCATCCTGCCAGTCTTCTACAGAGCACCTCTATGTGTGGACATGTCCACAGTTAGTGCTATAGACACAACAGTGGGAATCTAAGACATGACCCTTGTTTTTAGCAGTGTCCACTCTAGACAATAGTGATGGATAGGTTTGGGATTTAAAGGAGGCTAATAATCAACACCTCTTTCTTCTCGTTCCAAATGTGGGACAGATGGATAGATGCTGGAGAGTGGGAAATCAGATCGCCTTGATTACTAATAACATTGATTGGAGATTGTGGGTTAGACCTGTGGCCAACGAGTTTGCCTACTCATCAATGAAATCAGTACTTATCTCTGGTCACTGGCACAGCTGGTAAACTACACAGGTATTCCCCATGATGAGGGAGTGAGAGACAATCCCCATGGCAGACAGCAGATTAGAAAGCACATCTTTTGGACAAGTTGGGTCCAAAGAAGGCTCTTTGAACTCTAATCAGATCATCACAGGTTACCGTGAGAAGAGGGAGTTGGAGGAGGAGCCTAGATTGTCTCTTTAGCTGAAGTCCTACATAGAAACATGAAGCTCCTTCCTGAGAGATCTTGAAAGGGATGTTAAATGGAGACTAAACTTGTGTGTGGTAAATTACATGCTTAATTCACTGCTTATGGGTTTGAGGTTAGAAACACAATTCTATGCAATGTTCTGAAAAATAAAACTGGCCACATCCTGAAGAGCTCAGAGAGCTAAAAATGCACAGAACCACCACAATCTAGAGTCACTATCTTATTATGCCAAGGATGCAGAAAAGCGTGTAGTCTGTCACTGATTGGTAGGTGTCACTCTGGCATAGCACATATATAATAAACAGAAAATGATGGCAAAATGTAAGCCTATGTTTTCCAGGTTCTTCTGACCTTACTTATTTTTCTTGATAGCACTTTTTGAATGAATACACATGAAGCACATGTTTATCATAGAATATTTAGGACGTACCTAAAATATAAAAGTCAACTTGATCGCATCATCCAAAGGTATCATTGATACCATTTAGGCTTTGTTTTTTAAAAAAATCCTATATATAAGATAATGGATGTTAACTAAATTTATGGTGGTATTCATTTTATGATATATACATACATTTAGTGATTATATCGTACACTTTAAACTTATAGATGCTATAGATCAGTTACACTTCAATAAAATGGAAAAAATAAAATTAAATTCTCTCTATATACATACATATATGTAGTTTTCCCACATAATTCCTCTTATACTATGCATGGAATTTTGTATTCTGATTTCCCTTTATTATATCTGGAATAATTTTTCATGTCCTCAAGTTAACTTAATATGATTTCAGTGGCTGCCCAACAGTTTGTTTAACCTGCTCCTTCTTGGATATGTAGATTATTTACCAATTCCTTTTCAATAGACACCTTTATTATATGTAAGTATGTGGTTCTCTGAATATTTCTTAGCACAGAGTCCTTGGGACTGAGGGTTTGAACATCTCATAGCAGTGCTGTGCTGGTAAGTGTCTAATAATAGGCTTGCAAGGGGTGGGGGGAGTCTTGATTTGTAGCCTTTGCCAATTTCTGTGGTGTAAATACTCCCAGTGAAGTTGATTGCAAGCTACCAATGTTTTAACACCTACCTTGAAAAATTCCTGAAAAATTAATAGTCATTTCTTATGAGCCAACACAGCAATGTAAAGCTTTAAATGCATATTTTGCCTTTTCTCTTCAGAAAGGTACTTAATTTCATTTCTCTGACAGTATGGAGATAGCCTATTTAGATCCTGCTTAGGGTCTGGCCACCCCAGGTGGATGGAAGGTAAATGAACCCAGAGTTCTTTTACTCTGAAGGATCCAGTGCCACCCCAGATGACATGTAGGAGAAATTACGTTTCTTTCTAAAGGAACTATTCCACACATACAAACGTTGTAAAAGGGGAAAAATTAAACTCAGGATTTGTTTTAGATTTTATGTAAGACCAAGTCCAAATATTTGCTAACCAAAATAGTCTCTCTGTGACTTTTCTATCCTTCATATTGATGCAATGCTATTAAATATGACATTTAATCATCCTGTATATGCAGAGAAATATGGCTTCATGGAATAGAGAGGGACCTTGTAATATTGCTGGAGCATGGTAATTCTCAAAGAGCTGGAGCCCTGGCTCAGCCCCTAACTTTGTGGCCTTAAGTGGATCCCCTGCATTTTCTGTTGATCCTTTATATGAAAACTAGAGGGAGCTTTAAAGTCCAGATCGGTTCTGCCACTCTTTCATTCAGTACCTTCTTTGAATGAGTTCTCTGTGTTGGCGTTAGGATAAAACATCACATTCTTTACATGCTTTACAATGTTCGAGGGGACAGCAGACAAACCCTAAAATAACCTCCAACACACAACTGTCGGCAAAGCCTAACAGCTCTGCCTTCAAAATATATCCAGAAGTTGAAAATACCTCCATGCATGGTGCTTCCACTCTGTCCCAGCCACCACCATCTCTACCTATATCATCATGATAGCCTCCAAACACATCTCTTTGCCTCTACTCCTGTCTCTCCTTACTTCACTAAGAGTGGCCAGGGTGATCCTCTTAAAATGTAACTGTTCCTGTCATACCTTTCTATTCAAACCCCCAGTGGCTCCCATTAGCTCCTGTGTGTCAGAAATCCAAGGAGATCTTTCAGGAACAAGACCACTTCAAGTCTGGCAAATTCATCTTGGAATTACCCACTGTTTTCAAAGCCATGAGATCTAGCTACAAATTTGTGTGTGTGTGTGTGTGTGTGTTTAAAAAAACAAATTTCACCCGACTCTTACTAGTGTTATATGTTCAAAGCACTTTTCCTGACACTGGGTAAGCATTTGTTGGAAAATGTAAATGTTGAATGGATGGATGAATATATCAGAAAACATGAGATTAATACAGAGTGGACTAAATGGTTTGGACTGAATAAAAGAGCACAAGTTCTTTGGTCAGATTATTTAGATAGGACTCTGAAAGTAATTTACTCAGACTATGATACAAGCTATTTCTAAAGTAAACTATGTTATGTAACATTTTTTTTGCAAATGTGCAACTTTATGAGCTTGGCTAAAAATGATGGTAAAGAATGAGAATTAACCCACACATCATATATAGAGAAAGAAGTCAAAGTGTTTGGCCCATTCAACTGTAGGTTGGGGTTGCCATTTAGTGAGATGGGAAAGTTGCAAGAAAATAAGACTCTTAGCAGGGAGATTAAAAGTGTGGAACATGTCTATTCTAAATCATTAGCAGTACCTATTGAAGAAATAATTTTAAGTTTAACAAATGTCTCAGAAATTATATAAACTTTGTTGAATGTTGGCTTCAATGTGACTGTGGATGGAGACAGAACATTCTATGATTTTACCCCTTATTGGTCTGTGCTGATGTAGATGTGCTTCCATTTGCAAGAGATCATCATCCAGTGTGGATTAGATTCTGTGCTGGCCCTTGGCTCTGATGTATTCTTTGCTCTTCTGCTCTGCTCTATATCACAGAATAACTGATCATTGCAGGCTATATTTCCTGGGCTCCCTTAGCAGAGGGCTTTGGGCCATGCTGGTCCTGTAAGCTCTCACAAGGGACTAGAACATGAGAGGAGGGCAAAGTCAGGATATTTCTCTTCTCTGACTCATGCAGCATTGCTAGGGGTGGCCAAAAGCTCTCTGTGGCACCAGCTCCCCATGAATGGGCCTTCTGTGGTTCTGGCCTCTCTCCTTTTCCCTGGGCTCTCGTAACACTACCTCTTCCTTTTGAACCTCTAGCCTCAGGGAGTCTCTAGCTTCCTGTAGCTGCTGATCTCTGGATTGCCCTCCTGTCCCTGTTTGGCTTCTCTGTCTAGTGTTGAGAGTGGTTTCTGTTTGCCTGGTTGGCTCCCACAGATTAAGATTCCTTTAGTGACACAGAGAGAGAATCTGGGGTAATAATGCTGTGTGACACTTATTTCAAGGGAGTTTAGTATTTGACTTGAATTTATCCTCTCTACTTGTCTGTGACCCTATTATGTATCTGGGTGAGGTGCGTTATGTACTTAGTATTGATCTGGACCTCATGCATTTTTGTCTACTACTCAGGACCAAAATGGGTTGACAGTAGTCTTAAAACCACTCCTTTGATGCTTGAATTTCTTCTCTGCTGTCCACAGTGTGCTTGGATAGTCTTCATGAGACACTCAATAATTTCCAAGGTTTACCGTTTCATATTTAGATAATTCTGTTACAAATTTTAATTTTTTTATTAGAACACATTATGTTGAAAAACCCAACTCAGAATGTCTTAAAGAAGAAAGTACCATTTATTGGCTACTTTAACTCATCAATCTAAAGGGAATTTTTAGGTGAGGCTTTACTTTGGGCTCAAATGTGTCTTTGATCCAGTTTTCATTTTATTTTTTCCTCTCCATTTCTTTGCTCACTTTCTGTAGGGTTGTTTCCATCCTGAAGTGGGCTCACCTTATAGCCTAAAGATGTACTCTCAGCAGCTCACAAAAGCTCAAACAAATCCTGGAATGGAGTCTCTCTGGCCCTAACTACTTATGTCCCATCCTTCATTGGTTTGCTTAGGTGATGTTTCTACCTCTAATTGGCCTCTCGTGTCTGAACTAATTCCTGTAGTTGGGCAAATGAGATACACTGATAAGCCTAAGAAAATACATAGTACATGGGATGCCCTGATTTTTTTTCATTTTTTTGATATACTGATTTGCTTAAGCAAATGCATGGCTGGATGGCACTGGGAATGCATCAATCCCACCCAAACTACATGTCTTAAAAAATTCAGAGTGAAGTTAGTAAGAGAGAAAGGGGAAATGGGTTCTAAGGATTCCTGGAAAAAAAAACACCATGGAAGGCAAGGACAAAGAGTCATTTTGAGTGTCGGTTATTATTTCATCTATGTGAGGGAAGCATTCTTGAAGGTTTACACTGGACAGATTAAGGCTTACTGGGTGCATTAACAATCCCAGAGTGGCACAACTCCAAAATCTGATAATAAAATGAAAGGTTCTGTCCTTAAGGAGGTAAACTCTGAATCTCCAAATCTCCTTGTGCAGTAGCAAAACTATTTTGATTCAACTATAACTTAATAAACAATACATGTATAGGCACATATGTTTGGAAGGAGAAGACAAAGAGAAACAAAAAGAAATAATTTTTTTTAAATCTCAGCTTTTGATGCAGTAAAAATACATGGGAAATGAGGTGTTTTTTAAAACAATGCACAATTAGAACTGAAACTACTACACCAAACGTGGAGGAAAAGGCTATCAGTATAAAAAACGTGCATTGGACCCCCCGTGAGAAACGCAGCCAAAATTTCATTAGATAATTTCACCACTTCATCTTGTAAAATGGTAACTGTGGCAACTGAAAGGTGCTGTAAAGGTCTGTCCCTCCCAATACACCTCCATGTGTGGCAGGTTGTTTATTCCCTATTCTTTCTCATCTAGGCCAATGAGCAGTTCCATTGAACAAAGCTTCCCTTCTTCCCCCTCCTCTTTCCCACTTTTTTTTTTCCTTTGGTTTGGCAGGTGCCTAGATTTTTATCTTTGCACAGGACAATGGAACAGCTGATGATCTGGTGAAAGTAACAAAATCCCACATATAACTCAACAACAACAACAACAACAAAGGAAGTGAACAGTGATTTCCTTAATCCTATTCTTATTATTAAATCATAGTTAATTATTTGTAAATTGAGAAAATAGTACAGGAGTCTTAGTAAATATGGATTGGTATAATAGAGAGTGGGACTGGAGAGAATTTTATTTGATTTTATTATTATTTTAAAACTTTATCTTAGCATGTGTGTGTTTTTGTCTCTTTTGCTGAAGTAAAAACTCATTTTTTAGGCCATAGGGGACTATGGGAGGTTTGAAGGGGCTGTTGTTCTGACAGAGAGCTTGCCTGTTGAGGTTATTTTTTTATGTTCATCACTTACACTCCATGATTCTGAGATGGCTTCTTTTCTTAAAGTGGCTTGAAAACCACTGTGACAACAATAACACCACAACAGAGATGCCCAGAGCTGCTGTGAGATTCAGTTGCAACTGCTTCTGCAGCATAATGACTAGGGGAATGTTTCAGATAGCCGCTATAGTGTAATAAGCCCCTTCAAAATGTGGTAGCTAAAATAACAACCATTTATTATTCCTGACAAGTCAGTGTATCTGCTGGGTGGATTCACTGATGGGGACTGGACTCAGCCCATCTAGGCTGGGCTCATATGTGTCCCTGTGGTCAGCTGGAGGGTTGGCTGGGGCTGGCTGGTCTAGGATGGCCATGGCTGGGATAAATCAGCTTGATTCCATATGGTTTCTTATTCTTCTAGCAGGACAATCTGGACTTTGGTCACGTGGCAGTGGCAGGGTTCCAAAAGAGAGTAGAAGTAATGGGAAGTCTCTTGAGGCCTAAGATCTGAACTGCAACATTATCACATTGACCTTATTCTATTGGTAAAAGCAAGCCCAGATTCAAGAGGAAGGGATATAAATAATGCCTCTAGTAGGAGGAGTTACAAACTCCCATGGATGTAGGAGGGAAAGAATTAGAGCCATATTTACACCCATATATTGCAAAAACCTTGAGTATGCTTAGCTTCCATGATAAACACCTTATTTTTAGGGGGGAGAGTGATGTAAAAATACACATTATGTGTGAAAGAAGTTCCCAGACCCAATTTAGAAACAATCTGGTTTATTAAAATAGAAGCACCCTACCCCAAATCCATTTTTAGAAAACTAAAAAACTCGTTTCTACCATTTGTTGACTTTACCACTCAATGTAAAGAGAGAAATCTTGGTATTTAACCTACTTTTTTGTTTCGATTATACCTGATATTTTGGCTTTGGCTATTAATATATTACTGTGGAGTTTAGGTTTTTAATACTATGGGAACATTTTCTATTCTTCTGAGTTTGCTTTTAGGTATCTTAAAATGAATTGCTGCCCATAGTGGAGTACTTGAGATTACTGTATGTAAAGAAAAATGTAACTCAATTATTTGCTTTTTCTGGGAATATCAGTTGAGTGAGTCCCTCCTGAGCGTTAGAAGCTGAGCCAGGAGCCCAGAATACAGTGGAGGGCAAGGCAAACAAAATCCCTGTCCTCATGGAGCTTACATTTTAGTGGTGTGACAGACAGGAAGCAAGGAAACAGCAACTGATTGTCGTAAGTGCTAAGAAGGCTACAGTAGGGCATCTCAGAGCTCCCTTTAAACAGAAAAGTAGTTCTATTTCCATTTATAGGGGAGCAGTGGAGGTGAGAAAGAAAGCAGAAATTACCTTTTTTTTTTTTAAAGATTTTATTTATTTATTCATGAGAGGCAGAGGGAGCCTGCGGGGAGCCTGTTGCGGGACTCAATCCCAGGACCCCAGGATCACAACCTGAGCTGAAGGCAGATGCTCAACCACTGAGCCACCGAGGCACCCCTGAAGCAGAGATTACCTTAAGGGCAAGAAGGTACCCATGCAGGGGGCCCAGGGAAGAGATGGCCAGAGCAGAGCAGAGCAGAGCTTGATGAGGCCTGAAGATGTCTCCATGCAGTGTTTTAGGAACACAAGTCCAGTGTAGCAGGCACTGTCACTACCCTGACCATATCCCTTCAGATTCGTTAGCCTTTGTGTGTGCTTTCTCTCCCAGTATCAGCATCTGCATCTTTTTGTTAGATAGTTGAGTTCAGGCTACCGGAATTCACTTTCCTTGCAAGTCCCAAGAGCTGGAAGTTCTGGGAATGCATACCCCACAGGGCAGCCCTTTCCTAATGACTGATAGGTGTCAGGATATAATTTCCCCAGCTCCCTTGCCCCATCATGACTGATGGGCATGGAGGTATAAGGTCCCCAGCTTCCTTGGTCTAGTGGAGCACCTCCCCAGAACTTCCCTGTAGAGCCAAGCCAGAGTTGTCCACACTGGGACTTTGCTTGATGTCTTATCCTCACTTGGTTTCTTTTCTTTCCTGGACTTACTTCCTTATTCTTTTACTAGTTTTTCCTGGAATGCTTTCTGATAAATGGCTGTCACATGAATTCTCATTTCTGGAGATGATTTTGAGGTACCTAACCCTAAGCATCCAGTAACACCGCAGCACAGCGAAGGAAGAAGGAAGCATGAAGGAGGTTCCAGAGACTGACAGATCAGACAGGGGGATGACACAACCTGACTTACTTTTTCAAAAGATCTGTTTGCTAAAGTATCAATAGCTGGAGAGAGGCTTGGCTGGAGGAGGGCAGAGTAAAACCTCAAATCAAATCCAAGATCAATTACTCTCCCCTGTGCTGACTATTTCTACCATTATCTTTTTATCTTTTCAATTGGGATAAAATGATGTACCTTTTGAGTACGCCTTGAAGATGGTATGAGGATGAAAAGATAATTTGCATAAACTTCTTAGAGCTCTGGAAAATAAGTACCCAATAAAAATCACTATTATTATTGATAAAAATAAAAATAGCAATGCAAGCTCATAACCAGCCTCTGGAGAATTTTCCTACATTAATGGGAAAATTAAGTGTTATATTAAAGACTAAAGCAACTGCTTCCAGGTTTCTCTTTTGTTCCTACTATTGTTGCTCCTTTGAATGTGTGTGGAAGCAAAACAGCTGATACAAATGCTTGTGCCCCGGCCTGGTTCACCCTGGAAAACAGATGAGGGGTCTTTTGAAAAAAGTAGCAGCAATGAAAGAAACATTTCAGGTTTTTTCCTTTGCAGGGAAGGAATAGATTCCTTTGAAATTGAAAAAGAAAAACAACCTTATATAAATGGAGGTAAAACTGTCGTTGAAAAATACTGGCTTATGTTCTAGATGAATACACACACACACACATCATCTCCAAACAGGGCAAGTGAAGGTATGTGTGTGTTTCTGTGTGGGTGATGTGTACACACATGCATGCGTGGTAGACTTGCTCTGCTCCCTGAGTGTTTTTTTCCAACTCAAAGTACGGAAAGTGACAGATGGATCGGCAATGACTGGGAAGCAGTTACACATGTCTGGCCAGCATGGTTTTGATTGTATGTTGGGTTGTCAGCCAGTCACACACCAGAACTATTATTTTCAGAGGCTGGGAGAGAATTATCCAATGTCAATGGGAAGAGAGATGCAGGGAACGAAGTAGACACTGTGTTTGTGGCGGGGGCCAGGGGGAGCAATGGAGACAGGGTGGGAGGTGCAGTGTTGGTTCTACTTAAGAAGTTTCCCAGTTCCTCCGGACCTCTTGTTCCTCTCCATAGAAAGACTATCTTTGTGTCTTTTGTAAAAAAGCTTTCAAGAAGGCATCAGTGTTTTGAAGCCACATCCCACTGCCTGAATTCACACAAGACCTCACCGAAGGCAATTCATTCTGGTGTTCAGCTTCAATTGTTAGTGTACCCTGAGTCTCATAATAAAAATCTCATAGCTGAAATAAATAGGTGATACACCGTGGTCTTAGGATTGCATATCTTCAAATAACCCTGTAAATATTTCTTATCTCAGTGGTTTTCTGAACCACACAGCAGATATAACCTCAAATGTGGTAGGAAAGGACTGACATAGTTGGATGACAGAAGAACAAATATTTAGGCTCACCACTTGAAAAGATAACATATCTCAGTAAGACCAAGGAATCAAAAAATATGCGGGGAAAAACATGGAAGTGTTTGCTTTTCTACTTCTCCATCAACACCATTCTGGTACTTTGCAGTGTGTGCTTTAAAATACAATGTGCTTGACAAAAGGTGTCAACATCAGCCCAAACAATCTAGTGCTGTGTATACTTTACCGTGATGAGGATGCTCTAAGTTACTCATTGGTGTTTTGTTTTGTTCCCAAATTGAATAAATTGACTCCTCAAATCTCTCTTTCTCTCATTCTCCCCACCACCCCCAGAAGAAAGGAACACTACAGGCCTGTGCTATTCAGCTAGATCTTTGCCATGTCTTGGCATTTCATCCATTGGCCCATTGAGAAGGTTGAGAGATGATAACAAGAGTTGGTTTGGAAAAATGGTGACAAAGAGTGACAGAGTTACATGCAATATGGCAAACAGTCACTATCCATGTAGCTTTTGATATCTCAGAGACCCAGTTCCCAGATACCTGGGCCTCATTCTCTCGGGCCCTCATCCTTCCCAGGGTCTCCAATGATATGGCTCACACCAATTGCTTGTAAGCACCAATTGCTTGAGGAGGTTCTGTGTGGTTCAGAAAACCACTGAGAGTCTGTGCCCCTCAAAACACTAACTTTTGAGGATTGCCTCTTCCTTTAAATGTTTAGGTTTTGTTTTTTAATTATATATTTAGCATTTCCACTGTAGAAAACCAGGGCCTGGAACATAGTGAGTGCTTAATAAATATGCACTAAATAAATGAAGGAATTAAAAATAATTAGAAAATATAATATGAAGGAAGAGAAAAATTACAAACCAGTTATCAACCCGTCTTACAGAGATGAACAACATGATTACATGCTCCTAGAGTTTAGGGGCAGTTTTAAAAAGAAAAATTTGATCATTTTGTCTGTATTGTTTTGTTACATGCTTGCCTCTCTCCTCTAGATGAACATCCCCCCATCATAATACATAGTCCTATACTAAATATTTTTAATGGCTGCATAATAATCCATCATATAGAATGTTACTATGAGTTGCTTAAATAAAGGTTCTATTGTTTAACATTTAGGTTGCTTTTAATTTTCTTGCTTTTGTAAATAATACTGTAATAAACATCCTTGATGTTATTCTTCAATTTTTGCATGCAATTTTAATTATTTCTTTAGCATAAATTCTCAGAAATGAAGTGCCTGAGCTAAAGAATCAGTGCATTTTAATTCCTATATACACATCATTGAGGAAAACTCTCTTTCTCTGAGTCCCAAGGCTGACCCATTTCCAAATAGAACTCTGACTTACAACCTTCTTCAGGGTTTATGTCCTTCAGGACCTGTGATTTGTATAGCAGATGACCAATATGTATTTATTAGGCCAAGTATTTTGAATATCCCTTTCTGATGGTCTTGATTTTAGGTCTCTTAAGATATGAATTCCCTATATGGCTAAAGAACAGAGAAGCAGAAGGCCAGAGAGAGAAGAATCCCATGTTATCTCTGAAAACTTAACTCCAGCTCAGTTAATTAATCTAGGCCAGGGGTCAGCAAACTATAGCCCACGGGTCAAACCTGGTCTGTTTTTGTATGGCTCATAAATAAGGATTGTTTCTACATTTATAAATGCTTAAAAATAAGGGAAGAATATTTTTGTTGTGTAAATTATATGAAGTTTAATTTGTGTCCATAAATAAAATTTTATTGGGCTACAGTTAGACTAATTTATGACTTGCCTATGGTTACTTTAGTGCTAAAATGACAGGCCTAAGTAATTTCCACAGAGGCCACAAGGCCCACAGAGCTTATAATACCTAAACTATCTGGTCATTTACAGGAAAAGTTTGCTGAACCCTGATCTAGATGTCTATTAGCCAATCCAAATCAAATAACCGAAACCCTAGAAAAATGAAATTTGCAATGAAGTTGTCACTAAATCAGCACTCTCGGAGAGTCACAATTATTGGCACTTCCAGTGTTAATGGGTGAGAACTTGCTGGTTTTTTTTTTTTTTTTTTGTCTCAGCTTTGACCCCAGCATTCTGTAGGCGAGAAAACCCAGAACCTTAAACCCTAGCTCCACAAAGTACTCAGACAAGGGTTTTCCACTGTGAGCATTGACAATTTCCCAAGTTCACAGTTTCAGCATCATTGATACCAAGTCCTGAGGGCATGCTTTGGCTAGTGTGGCTGACGAGATGAAGTATGGCTCCCTTATTAACTTGTCAAAGTGCGGTGCAGCTGCATCATTTGCTCACCCATTTGCTTAACTTAAATAAAGGTTGGTGGTTAGGCTTCTGTTGCATTGTGCTCTCCTGCTAATTATCAGTGTATTTGTTTTAGAGACAATTAGCCACCTGGTTCATTCTCCCATTGAAGTCAGGTCATCATGAGTTACATCTGCTTTCAGGCCTCCTCAAGTCCAAGACATAATAAAAAGATGATGGCTATGATTATAAAAAGCGTGCGGGGTTGGGCATCAATGGTATAGCATATTGAATTCCCAAGGAGGATTGAGTTGCATCATTGTACTCACAGAAGCTCTTCTCTGCCAGTCACAAAAGAAGAATGTGAACTGAGAACTCTCGTGCAGAGCCCAAAGTCCTTTAGCAAGTGGGGAGGGTGTTTGCAAAGGTAGACGCTAATAATGGCATAGCACGGTGGGATACGATTCCTCCCCAGGCACCGTGCTGATACAACAAAAAGTGACAAGTAAGCACGTCTTAGTGCTTGTAGAATTTGCATAAAACTGAACTTGTTCAGACCTGTGGGTGTTGCCTTTTTAAAAAATGTGCCCGATAATGTGACATAATATTATGCAGAATACACATTTGCTTTTATAATCCCATATGCTCTGGCAAAACTTAGCATTTTGGAGGTAAGACTTTATTATGCTAGGTCCTTGCTGAATCACACTGATGATGGAGACACTGCGGCTTCCTGAGCCTGGGGAGTGGAGAGTCTATGGCACTGAGGCAGCTTGATCACACGCGATGTTGTGTCCTGAGGATGTCACTTGACTATGGAGAGGGAAATCAGATGGAAGAGACTTAGTGTAATTAATCAAGTCTGTGCCCTAGCTCCAGAGGGCCCGGAACTGGATTCAGTAGAGAGAGAAGCGGTTCATTTTGGCTGCTTTAATACTAGTCAAGCAGATAAGTGAGGTTCAGTGTTGGGGGGAAATTAAGCATCTGTAAAAGTTACAAGTGACAGATCAACGGGACACACTTCAAAAACCTTTCACTCTGTGCACCAAGAGAAGATGTAACAGAGAATGCCTGCTTTAAGTCTCAAATTAGCAAGTTGCCTAAATGCCACCAGAAATTCCAATTTACATAAAAACTGACACCATTATTTACCATTATTATTTACCATTATTAAATGATCATTTACCATTATTTTAGTAATAAATTATTAGATTATTAAATTATCCAGTCTAAATTAGTAAAAATGATGTAAGCAAGAAGGCCAACTTGGTGCTCTAAAACTGGGTTGCCCAAAGTGAATCCTGGCTGAACACTAGTTCTGGGGGATATTATGTTGAAAATGAGATTCTGTGGCTTCTTAATTTTGGGAAACAGGGGGCTCAGCTATATTAACTCAGCTAAGTTAAGAGTTTATGTGGGACTTCTGGGAGTCCTTTTAGGCTTTAAAATGCTAATGAACTTCGTGAGACATGCATTTCCCAAACCTATTAGACCATAGAACCCCCTTTTTCTGAACATCTGGCAAGAATAGTGTTCTGACAAAAGCTTGTTGAGAAACATCGCCCCAAAGTTTTTGCTCTAACTCGGGCCTCATAAAAGACCCATGAGTAAGTGCAAGTTGATAGCTGAGGATGGGCTTATGACACTGAACAGGGAGGCTGGTTGACAGCAGTCCCAAGTCACCTGTGTATTTGTCCTTTTCTTCTTTGGATCTTATCAGGGCTTGGGCTTCTCTATGGTCTGATCCCTGAGGGTGAATGGTCCCACTTCTCAGTTTTCAAAAATTGCTGCCTTGTGGACAGCCTTAAGCTATTATTTGAAATGGTAAGAAATAATTTAGCTAATTGAATTGAGAAGTAAGCCCACAACTTTTGATCACCTGCATAAAATCCATTAGTCTGAAGATAAATGGGGCAGTACAAAGGGTGTACAAATGAGTAAGACAGGGTGGGATTGCCTTAATTTCCTAATGCATGAGGAAGGAGTTCAGCTTGATTATACATCACCAATGGTGGCATGTGAATCTTACTATTTGAAAATGTTTGCCGGTTACATCATAGAGTGTGGAACATAAATAATACAGATCAAGTGAGAACGTGGGACCACGGAGGTTACTGTTTTACACAAAACTGATTCATAATACCAGCATTTTAGAGAAAGATGTCTTGGGACAGCAGCTACATACAAATGCATTTTCGTTGTCTAGGTCTGTTTTTGCGTTGTGCTTTCCTGCAGACTTTCACGAGGCTGTTGTCAACTTAATCCTGTTTAGCAATTATGATTTACTTCAATTGGCTCCACTCATTAAGCTGTTTAAACTTAGATTTAAAGAATAATATCCACTTTATTCCCTCACACAACTTTGGGGGGAAAATAAAACATTTAAAATGGGATTCTTGGCAGAGAACAATCGACAGAAGACACTAAAGCTCACTGTACCTTTAATACATATATTTTTCTTCTTTAAAAAGGATTTCGAATGAGAACAACAAAGCCCAGACTGGTTTTCAGAGAGAGGAAGCGTGACTCCCGATAAACGCCAATTACAAACAGAATATATGCCATGTATTTGGACTTGAGGAAGTGCATATCTTGAAAAAAAAATGTTTATATAATCACGTATCAGCAACCTCAGTGTTTCGAACCTATTAAAAGCAGCTAAGGAAAGACTAAAAACATGTCATTCATGGAAGCTTGATAGTGTGTGAAAGAAACAGACACCAGTGGTTTTGTCTCCTCTCACGGTGTCTATTGAAGTGCATTTACCTTAGAGAGGCGGCTTCTCAGATCTCTAACAGGGAATAGCTGAGGATTTAGGGCCTGTGTGAGGACACGCGCCCCCCCCCCCCCCCCCCGGGAGGATGCCATCTTTGAACCCTTATTTTTTAAGGCTTTCACCTTACACCCTGCTGGCCTCCTCTCCTCAGAACATAATTAAATAACTTTGCACATGTTGGTAATGGCCGTGTGAGTGTTTAGGAATGACTTGAGGGAAACAGAGTACATCCATGAGTTTCTCAGGTGTGGTTTAATCAAAATCAGAAAGTCTCAACATATTGAACTCAATAGACTACTGGATACTGGGCAACATGCCCAGGATGATATTTGAGTTTCTATATTAAGAAATAAGGGCAACCCCCTTAAAGTCTTAAAAGTGTTTATATTATGTATATTCTTGGGACAACATGGGGCAATAAGGAAATTTTCATGAAAAGCAAGGTGGAAATAATTTTCTTCTTGTGGCAGATGATGTCATCAAATTCAGAACTTTATAACCGATCACAATTTTTTTATGCTTTAGTTGCTGAGAGAGTTCTGCTAAACCTGATATTCATTTAAATTTTTGGCATGTTGATTGCCATCTTTCTTATATGATTTTTAGATTTTTATTTGTCTTTCACATTCCTATTGAATGGTGCTTTTTAAGAAAACTAACAGACTTTACAAGTATTTTACTTGTTTTAGAGTAGCTGCTACAGGTAATTACCATTTAAAATCCATCCACAGGCCAAAAAATATAATTGAAATAGAAAGACAGTGGTGTTCTAATGCAGATGCTTCTGTATGACCTTCTTTCTTTATTATCCTTAAAACTCTTGAAATGCATAGTTTCTTCAGTAAAGACACCTTTGGACTTACTATGATTATTATTTCTGACCTATCTTCCTCACCTCCAAGTTAATTTTTCTTCTTTTGGTCCAGACCATCAGATTATAAAGGTATGTACAAGTTAAGGTAACATCTTTCTCCCTCCATTTTAATCCTCCAAAAGCTTCTATTTCCCACTACCATGGTCAGAAGTGTCCTCTCAAACTTGTTATTATTATTTTTTGAAGATTTATTTATTTATTTTAGAGAGGGGGCAGGGGCAGTGGGAGAATCTTAAGCAGACTCCATGCTGAGCACAGAACCTGATGCAGGGGCTTGATCTCACGACCCTGATATCACAAAGTAAGCTGAAACCAAGAGTCAGATGCTTAATCAACTGTGCTGGTCAGGCACCTCCCATGTCAGCTCTCTTATGTTCAGATCCTAACTCTTAAGGTGATCATACTGGGAGGTGGGCTTCTAGGAGATGGTTAAGTCATGAGGATGGAGCCCTCATGAACATGATTCATGCTCATATAAAAGAAGCCCCAAAAGGATGCTTTTCCCATTCCATCATGTGAAGACACATGCAAACAGAAAGAGAGCTGTCTTCTGATCATGCTGACATTATATCTAGGACTTCCAATCTCTGGAACTAGGAGACATAAATGTTTGTAGGCCACCCAATCTGTGGTATTTTTTCATAGCAGTCTACCCAGACTAAGACACCTATTGGAGGCTCAGCAGTGGAGTAGTTGTGGTGAGAATGTCAGTTAGATCCCATGGGGGGAAGTTACTGGGTGCACTTCCATCCATCAGTCCTGTAGCAGACCACCTAAAAATGCCCACATCTAGAAAATATAGCTGTCTTACACTGTGTACACAAAAACTTTATGAAAAGGAGAGGGCAATATGAAGGAGACTCCAGCTGGATCACAAGAGTTCAGGAAAAAGATGACCAATGAAAATGAATAATAAAGACTGAGATTCAAAATATCAGATATTTTAAAGGCAACAAACCCTAGGTTTAAATTCCAAGTTTACCATTTGCAAACAGTGTGGCTTTATGCAAGTTAGGTCACCTGTTCAAGACTTAGTTTTGTCATCTGCTAAATGGAGGCAAGAAGGCTGACTTCTTCACAGTGCTGTTGGGAGTGTTCATAGCAGCAATGTCCACAATAGCCAAACTGTGGAAGGAGCCACTATGTCCCTTGACAGATGAATAAGTAAAGAAGACGTGGTATAGACACAATGGAATATTACTCAGCCATCAGAAAGGACGAATACCCACCATTTGCTTCGACATGGATGGAACTGGAGGGTATTATGCTGAGTGAATTAAGTCAATTGGAGAAGGGGTAAAATCCACCATCATATGGTTTCACTAGTACGTGGAATATAAGAAATAGTGAAAGGGATTATAAAGGAAAGGAGGGGAACTGAGTGGGAAAAATTAGAGAGGGAGACAAACCATAAGAGACTCCTAATTCTGGGAAACCAAAGGGTTGTGGAAGGGGAGGTGAGTGGGGAGATGGGGTAACTGGGTGATGTGCACTAAGGAGGGCACTTGATGGGATGAGCACTGTGTGATATACTATATGTTGGCAAATTGAATTCAAATAAAAAAAGTAATTAAAAAAAACCCAAGGCTGTGGGGAGGCGTAATGAATTAAAGTTTGCAAAACAGCATGGTGCTATGCACATGATAAATGCTAAATATGTTCTTACTGCTATTGTGATCATTGATACTAGGAAATAAGAGAGGAATATAAGACCTGGTTGTCCTGAACAAATGTCCAGCGTTCAGTCACATGTATAACACACACATTCATTCAACAATTAGAGAGCAATGTGCTAGAAGAGAAAACTATGGAAGCTAATGTGATTTATTTAAAAGGATATTAGTGCAAATGGCATAAATAGAGGAAACTTCGTTGCAAAACTGGGACTTGAGTGGGGCCCTAAATGAGAAGGGAAGTTTGATAGGTGAGCAAAGGAGAAAAGAATGTTCTGTGGGACATGTGGGAATGAGCATAGAGTATGTGAAATGTGGACCAAAAACCAGATGGGCTTGTACTGGGGAATGTATCATGACTCACACATGATACATGCTTCAGATACACTTGTGGATGAAAGAAGAAAGATGTTTCTGGATGTATAGGATGAGACCAGATGATGGAGGAACTTGGGTATAAGATGAGATATTTGAGCCCATTGTATGGCAAAAGGCAAAAGAAGAAAATACATTGTAAGAATATTATTGTAAAGAAGCCACCTTGAAAAAAAGTACTTAGAAGTAGAGAGAACAGTTATGAGGCTATGCTGATAATGAGAATTCCAAGAGCTGAGCCTCTAGTGGGATCGGGCTGTGGGAATAGCTAGAGGAAAGAGTATCAATAGGATATGAAAATAGTTCTCTTTCCAATCACTTTCTATCCCCTTGTCCTGTCTTAATGTTTTTGAAACAGTTTCCACAACCTGCATTTCTTTGTAGATTGATGTGTTTACTTGCTTATTGTCCACCTCCTCCCCTAGAATGTAAGCTCTGGAGAACAGCAAACTTACTGCACCTACAGTATGGCCTGCTGTCTGTAATTGTGTCAGGGGGATATGGGGGAAGAAGCACTTTTAAGCTACCAGTTGTCATAGGACCACAGGGTAGGCCAACAGAAGCAGGGAAGTCAGGGCAAGCACATTTAAGAAGAAATGAAGACCACATTCATGAATCTACACCTCCTTTCAACCACAATACTCATTGAGTGGTTATGTGGAAGTCACTCAGACTGACTGTTAAGGCTCAGACTCTGATATTGGATGGCTTGTGTTTCAGGCTCCACTACTTTTTCACCTGTGAAGGAACTTTGGACAAGTTTCTTTCTGAGTCCGAATTTCCTCATCTCTACAATGGTTAAAAACAAAACCCATCTGACAATCTTGATGTGAAAACTAATTGAGATATATATGGTGAGCTCCTAGTACAGTGCTTAGTATTACTAAGGACCCAATAATATCAGCTCCGGTTATTACCATGTGCCAGCCATTGTGCCACTGTGTGAGGTGGCAGCGAGATTAGCAATGAAAATATTCTAGAAGCTGTCAGATTTACAGGCTTGATGTTTAAATGAGACATGAGAGCAAATTTGCTTTGATTTCATTCCCTGTTGACTTGGGTTGCTACTGCTGGCTATGTAACAGTGAAAGGAAGCTGGTCTCCAAAGATATTTCAGATCTATTTTCTGCAAGGGACTCACGATAACAAAGGAAATTACTATCAAGAAATGAGACCTGTATATAATATGCATAGTTCTTCCAGAAGGAATAGTGAAAGGGGTAAGAAACCACTTTTCTTTTTTCTTTTCTCTCTCTTTTTTTTTTTTTGTAACTCAAAAGAATACTAGAAAATAGACGGGACGATCATTTCGAAGTTAAGTGCTTATTGATGTTTTCTTGTTTATATAAATACAAGGAGTATTTAAATTTCAGGTACTATTATACAGGTACTGCATTATGAGTAGCTGTGCTAGGCAGCAGGTAAAGCTACATAACAAAGCTCCTGACATCTGGTAAGACAACCAAAACAATGAGCATTAATAGCAACCCAGAATACTTCTTTTTGCAATGAAGAAGATTTTTAAAACTATTTCTGATATCAAAGAAATAAAAGAAGTTTCACTCCCTGGTTACATGTCTTATTCAATGTCTTGCTTAAGGGTTATTTTTATTTTGTTATTTTACTAATGGCTTATTTTTAAAAAGTAAACCTTAGTGAACAGGGAACAGATTAACTGGAACAATAACAATGGAATGTTGAGACTGAAAAGAAACTTGAGGATAATTTTAATCTTGTTATTCTGCAGATAATGAAACTGAGACAAAAAAGGGATTTCCTTCGGGCCACATAGACTCTAGGTGACAGACCTTGTCTAGAACCCAGGTCTTCGGACTTCCAACCCAGATCCCCTTACCGTTTACCAAGTTGGTGGCCTATGATATAGGAGCAAATGTCCAACTAGGGGACACATTAAAATAATAGGACAAGTGACTGTCAAAATTCCACCATGATTTCTGTGATCTGCATTAATCCAATCTAATCTTGTTCATCCAAGGCCCCATTGGGGTAGTTAGTTATTGACTTATTTCAGGGACTCTGGACTCAACATGGATGCTGTAGCTTGGCAAATGGCACCATCATCTACTGTCTTGGCCAAGCAGGAACCTGAGCATCATAATGATTTCTCTCTCTCCTCCTACAACCAACTCTTCAATGAATGTCATTGTCCTTCCCTCCACAGTACTCCTTGAATCCTTCCACTTCTTTCCATCTCCACTCCCTCCACCCCAGAGAAAGCTACCATCATCTCTCACCTGCAACACTGCTATAGCCTCTAACACATGTCTCCTCTTCTTGTCTCTTCCCATCTTCCTGCTCAGTCTAGTCTTCACATGTGACAAAAAGGATCACTCTAAAATCAAACCATGTCACAGTCCTATTTATTATTCATCAATTGTTTTTATTACCCTCAAGATGGAATCCAAGCTCCTTTTACTTGAAATACCAGTGCTGCAAAAACTAACCCCTGATTATCTTCCTAGGCTCATTTATTCCTTTATTATCTCCCTTAAAGTCTCTTCTCCATACTGCATCTATCTATGTTTTAGCCATATTGTAGTTTGATTTTTTCAAATGTACCAAGCTCTCAACATCTGGCCCTTTGTCTGTGCTATTCTCTCTGCCTTGAACACTTTCCCCTTATATCTTTGCCTGATTGATTTCAATTCATCCTTTAGACCAATCTAGATATGTAGATACTGTTTATTCCAAACAATCTTCCCTGCCCAGTCAGCCCCTCCACCTGTCTGGAAAGACCACTTCTCTACTCCAAGAGTAAGCTGAATGCCCCCATTACAGCACTGTAATGCCCCCATTACAATCACACCTGATTGTAACCGTGTATCTTTTGCTCTCCTTCATTAGCATATTAGTTCCACGTGGGATGGAAATCATGTCAACTCCTGTGTAGAAGCCTCACTACCTATTGCAACTCCTGGCACATAACCATAAATAGCTGGTGAATGATTGAATTTATGAAGAAAAGGAGCTTCTTTTCATTTTCTAAAATTCCTCATGGGATCAAGGAAGATTGAGTTGAGTGTGAGAATGGGTGAGGAATGGTTCAGGAACAAACAATCCTGGAGTTGGGGAGGAGGCACTGCATCATTTATTCTTCTCCCCCTTGGGATTCTATTTTTTTATTTTTTAAAAATTTATTTATGATAGTCATACAGAGAGAGAGAGAGAGAGAGAGAGGCAGAGACACAGGCAGAGGGAGAAGCAGGCTCCATGCACCGGGAGCCTGACGTGGGACTCGATCCCGGGTCTCCAGGATCGCGCCCTGGGCCAAAGGCAGGCGCCAAACCGCTGCGCCACCCAGGGATCCCCCCCCCCCCCTTGGGATTCTAATAAGGAACAGGGTTGGGGACAAAAGAGAACGGGATGCTGAGTTAAGAGTCAACTTGCAGTTCTATCCAGTAAGATTCTGAGTGGGAAATGTCAGAGGGGGAGACAGAACATGAGAGACTCCTAAATCTGGGAAATGAACTAGGAGTGGTGGAAGGAGAGGTGGGCGGGGGGTGGGGGTGACTGGGTGATGGGCATTGAGGGGGGCACTTGATGGGATGAGCACTGGGTGTTATTCTATATGTTGGCAAATTGAACACCAATAAAAAATAAATTTATATATATAAAAAAAAGTAAGGCTCTGAAATCAGTAGGAGTGTCCTTACTAGGGACTGCTTATACTACACTAATGATTTGTGTTTAGTTTGTATATATTTAAAAATTTCCATAATATTTAAAAAATATTTTTAAAAATTATTCTTTTACTTAGAATTCTGGGAAATTGGAGAGGTAATCATTTGGTCAAGGGGAAATGCTTATTTTACCAGTAAATGGGTACTGGTGGGCCTGAACATCAGAGAAGAGAAACATATTTATCAGATGACTTTATATAGAAAGTGATATCCTGAGTGCTTGGTGGTTGAGGAACTTATACTGAGAGGAAGAACTTAACATCAGTTTAAATTGTAACCATTTGTTGTTAAGAAAAGTAATAACAATCTTTGTTAGATGATTATTTTTAGAGCTTATCTGTGTGTGTTTTAATAAAATTAAAGCAAAATTAGTATATGGTGATATGTATCTTTAACCATGTCAGTTTGTTTTGTGATGATTATTTTCGAACTTTTGAAACTAAGTCAGGAACATTGTTTAAGTGGGTTATTGCTACATAAAAATCACATCATTGTCTCAGTTTCCCTAAGAATTTTGTTATTTTCTGAAGGCAAAACCAAGGTCTTTAAAGGTTTTAGCTGATAGAGTGGGAATTATTTGGATATTTGAATGTGTCATTATTTAAGTTAATCAAATTTATACATATGTCTACAGGCTTGTATTCTAGACAGTGTCCATGATACTTTTAAATGTTCTAGATTTCATGATTTTTTTTCTTTTGCTGCATGGATACAATTATTTGCAACCAGCACAGTTTTATTGAGTCCAATGTATTACCCGGCATTCACTCTCTACATGTTCCAGCCAAAACACGTTTGTGCAAATGAAGATTCTCTTTTTAAGACAGGAGATGAAATCCAGCTCCAGTGGTTTCTCATGAAACTAATACAGTTTCTCCTGCCATTTTGGTTGAAGCCCAACTATATTTGACTCAATGTTTGGTCTCTCATTCTGGTGATTTTCCTCATTTTTCATAATTTACCTACTGCTGTCAAGAACAATCATTGTCCTCCCCGAGAGAGTAGTACTCTTTTAGGCCAATGGGTTTATAAAAGGTGCAATGCAATGAATCAATTCATTCAGATTCATCAAATGCTTCATAAATACAAGACATAGTAGATGTTTTCAGGGATACAAAGAGAACAATACTTGACCTGAAGGAATTTGAAGTCAAATTATGAGCAAACAGGAAAAATTTCCACAGATAAAAATATTTTTCCTTGTTTCTCAGTGGATATAGTTTATAAGAGACAAAAAACTGATATAGTAGGGGTGCCTAGGTAGCTCAGTCAGTTTAAGCGTCTGACTCTTGATGTCAGCTCAGGTCAATTGGGCTCTGCACTCAGTGGAGAGTCTGCTTGAGATTCTCTTGCCCTCCCCTTCATCCCCTCCCCCCTGCATTCTCTCTCTCTTTCTAAAATAAATAAATCAATCTTTAGAAAAAAACCCAAAACCTGGGGGATCCCTGGGTGGCTCAGTAGTTGAGCACCTGCCTTTAGCCCAGGGCATGATCCTCGAGTTCCGGGATCAAGTCCCACATCAGGCTCCCTGCATGGAGCCTGCTTCTCCCTCTGCCTGTGTCTCTGCCTCTCCCTCTCTCTCTGTCTCTCATGAATAAATAAATAAAATCTTAAAAAAAAAAACCTAAAACCCTTATATTAAACTCTTGTTGAAGGAACATGTGATTGCACCCAAAACCAACTGTGAAACAGTTTCTATAGAATAAATGGAAATGGGTGTTTTTCTAACACTCTTTATGCTCCATTGGAAAAGAGGTACTACTATAGATAGACATTTTTTTATAACTTATTCCAAAGAAGCAAGGCTGCTGTGTCAACTTCACACATCTATTTGCTTAGGAACTAGTACATTCTGGAATAAGAAACTTTCTAGCTAACCAGGCCACTGGAGTTTAGCTAATCCAGGATTCTAGAGGAAAAGTATACAAGTGTTGGGCCATTTTGACTTGGGGTTGTCATACAAATCCTCAAACAGACATAAGAAGTTAAAGTTGCTGCTATGTCTCAGGGGCACTACAGTATTAAGTTTATTATTTATTTTTTTAAAAAAATGTTTGGGCAATGTTAGGGGAGGTCATTGAAGTTTTTACTAAATTCATCCAGCAAGTCTTAAATATAGCTGACGAAGCTTGTCCTTATAAGTGCTGAAATGAGTCTGATGAGATAAGCTGTCGTCCAAAATACTATGGCCTTGGATGTTATTACTGGATTGCAAGGAAGTACCTGTGCTGCTAACGTATCATCTAAATTAAATCATAAGGAGGACATAAGTAAACATCCTGAGTGATCTGACCCCTAGCCTAGAGGATTTAAAATAAATTAGTGGTTCAGATTATGTGGCCCTTTTTGGAAAAAAAAAAAAAAGTTAACTTACGTTGGGAGTTATTATGTTATTCTATATTTTCTCCTACATGTACCTGTATTGTTGCGGTGGCATCTGCCTCCAGAGCATCCAGATACCTACCCAACTAGCCACCTCCATGCTAATGAAGCCCTTGTTGACCACTCAGGACACACTGTGGAGGAGGGGTAAGTGTGTAAGAGTCTAAGAGCTGGTTAAGGGCCGGAGTTGCAGAGGAGGTCATGGAGAGGACATGACCTTCCATTGACCCGCAAGTTGAATCCAGCAATTGGAGGCTTCTCACTCCTTCCCTTGTCCTTGCAATGTACGTTCTGTCCACTGATCCTGGAGTGGGAGCCGTTGCCAAGGACACAGCCCTGAGAGAGCAATGCATTGCTGGGACCATCTGTATAGTACGTGTAAGTGAACTCAGTAACTTAAGGCCTCTGTATAAACTTTGAAGATCCTGGCAGGCAGGTGCGGGGATCTACTTGTCTTGCGACTGCTCAAGACAAAGTTCGTAAGTCAGTCCCCTTGCTTATTAAAACTGCCACCTACCGATCTGGAGTGGTCTCTTTCTTTGGTTTCTTCTTGTGCGTCTTATACGGGGGCCAGCTTTTGAACCAACAGGCAAAATGCAATTTTAATTTTAGCATTTATTTTAGCTTCTTTTCTTCTTGTTTTGTGTAAAATATACCATCTTTGGAACACTATGTTACCTTTAGGCACTTAATGAGGTGTGAGCTAACAGTCCAGTTGACTTCCATTTGACTATTTAGAAAAGAAAGCAAATAGTAAAAGACTTCTACATTGAAAGCTAAGGGTAATTCCTAACTTTTTCTATGTCTGTATAAGTTCTCCATCCATGTATTCATATTTGGTATAAAACTCATAACCATGGGAATTCTTTTAACCATAGATTACCCTTTGTATGCAGGTTTTCAAGGAAATACAAATATTTTTTGAAAAAATATACACATTGGATTTTTAAAGTTTTACATACAACACTGATACACAAAATCTGGAAGAAAGCAAAAATCTTGCACTGGCTATTTAAGGTTGGCAATAACACCCAGGAATGCTAGTGTGGAAGATGGATTTATTGCCATGGCCTCGTTGTGGCAAAGTATAATCCCCTACCCCTGGAGTTTGGGCTTGATTGTGTAAGTTGTTTTAGCCAAAGGGCTGTTAATACCCATGATATAAGATATAAGCTCAGGCTTTTTGTACTTTGGTGATCCTCTGGAGGATACTATATCTGAATTTCCACTGATGCTTTAGCTTGAGTCCCAGAATAAGAAATAAGGAGCTGACCACATGACCCTGGCAACTGCTGATCCGAGGAGGTTGAGACACACATGGAGTAGATCTGAACTTAACCTGCAGCCCGGAGCCCATTGTTCAATCTACAGGCATCCGACGCGCTGCTGTGGAGTATGATGATAATGACTGTGCTTGAAGTCCATGAGATTCAGGGCAATCTGTGCTTCTGCATTATTGTATCAATAACTGACTACACAGATATTTCCAGAGATGTGTTTCTAACTCCATGTAGACATAAATGGCTATGAAAATTTCTTAAAAAATTGCTTTCCATACCTATCTTAGACAGTATTTTGCAATGCGAGTTGGATATTTAGTGGTTTGAACTAAGAAAGCTTTTTCTCTATTTGGAAGAACTGAATTGGTTAAAAAAATAGAAGTGTGTTCTGAGTGACTTCTAGATGTAATAGGTATTTCTTTCTGCCTTCAAAAAAGTGTAAATGCTGACCATAAATCGTGCAATTGGAATTTGGGAATTTGATACAAGCATTCTGAGATGTTGTAGAAAGTGAATTATGCAGGATGCTCGAAGTTTTCAGAAATGCTATGCTGCCTTAACGATTTTTTCTCTTAAGTTTCAGTAAACTTTTCACTCATAAGCTTTCTAATTTTCCGAGTAGAAAAAAATCATATCACAAAGAATGCAAGTGTGAGGAGCAGTTAGTTCCAAACTGCCTGCTGCTTTTCAGCTAGGATTGTGTGCAGTTTATGTCAAAACACTTCAGCAAAGAAATACAAATACAGACTAATGTTTGACTTCTTTTGTTGTGTTGAACTGGAGCCAGCAAAAGTATTTATATATAAATCCACTTGTGAAATGCATAACCCTCTCAATGTGACTTATATGTTTAAGGCTTAAAGAGAATTCAGGTTGATTGACAGAAGCTACTGCTCTTACAATGTCAAAATGTTTGACTCTGCTTATGTGGAAACTTTTAAATTCATTCTTTTCACCGAGGGGTGTTTACCTTCTGATTAAGTGCTGCTGCATTAACAAGCAACATTTATGTGCCCTACTATGTGCATGGTAAAGCCTAAACCTCAATACACCCATCCTCATTCTTTACTTTAAAAACCTGAGGGAAACGAATCCCCCCAAGCCCCCAGTCTATGCCAAAAATATCTACTTAGACGTTGCCTGAGGGCAAAATAGATGACTTTGCTGTTTTAAACACTTGAACATAATGTAGGTATAAAAGAGAGCCCTGTCATACGGAGTCAGATATTTCCCTCCCCTCTCTAACAGCAATACTTTACAAAACGTTGTTTTCTTCACCTTAGTTCTGTGAAGGAACCAGGGCATGCTTTTTGAATCTATGATTTAGATGAGCTTCTGAGGATGGAACTAATACAAAGGAGCACCAGCACATCAAGTACCTGAGACACTGTTGAGATGTCATGTGTCCATTTTTCAAAAGCCGCATCCTTCTATTTTGTTGAACTCTAGTACCTTGTTTAAATTTTTATTGCATTCCCACATAGTGTTATGCATAAGTATATAAGAAATGCCATAACAGATTAGGCCAATGGTCCATCTTGCCTGCCTCTGAGGGACGTTTCGTGGGGAGCTAAGGTTGTCTTTCCTGATGTTACTCTGAAAGCATTAGGGATCGACTATACATGTTCTTCATGCCCTTTATAATATTACATTATAGAACTAGTATCTGAGAATTTTCCTACACCTTTTAAAACTTAAAGTTTCACCCTTTGTTATTCTTTTGGAACAAGAAGATCACTGCATAACTTGTATTTAAAAAAATCTCAAGTTTCAAGAGTTGGTTCTTGAGGACTTAGCATTTTGAGATTTGATGACGAAGTCTCTGTTTAAAAAACTCATTTCTTCACAATTTCCTAGAATACAGTTATGTGGGAAGCTGCTTCTGAAGTGGTTCCCAGTGATCCCCACATCCTGGTATTCATGCCCTGTGCCATTCCTTTTCCTTCTGCCTGGGCTGGACCTACTGAGTAGCTTCTAATGAAGAGAATATGGCAAATGTGATGAAATAGAGATTTCAAGATTAGGTTGTGAAAGACTTCCAACTTGCTTGTTCTCTCTCTGACTCTTTCCATGTGTTTTCTCTGAAGAAGCAAACTGCCACATTGTGCATGGCCCTGTGTCCACAGGAAAGGGCTGGGTGGCAGCCTCTGGCCAATGGTCAATGAGGAACTGAGGACCTGAGTCCAACAGCCTGTGAGGAACTGGATCCCACCAACAGTTATGTGATAGCCTTGGGAGCTGATTCTTTCCTTACTGAGACTTCTGATGAGGCAGTAAACCCATGGGAGACCTTGGCTGCAGCCTTGTAGGAGACCCTCAATGGAAGTTGGGGCTCACCGGGAACCATTTAGAAGCAGTCTACCACAAAACTAAACAGGGCCTGTGAAGATCCTTGTTTCAATTTGTTTTGATTGTATCTTTGACATAGTCCTGTAAGATCCTAACAGTTTGCCATATTGATCCTGCAACAATATTTTTATCTTGGCAATTCTAAGATGTATTCCCCCTCTCAGATCATTTAAGTGACTTAAAAAGTAAGCATGATTCTAGAAAATTTGGCTATGGTGAGTGTATCACTTAGTTATTTCTGTGTAACAGACCATCTTAAAACTTAGTAGCTTAAAACCATAATTATTTATCTAGCTCCTGAGTCCGTGGATTGGCAGTTTAGATTGGGCTCAGCTGGGTAGTTGTAATCTCAGCTGGACTCCTTCAGCATCTGCCATCAACTGCAGGTCATCTAGCAGGCTTTGCTGATCTTGGATAGACTCTCTCATATCTCTGAGGCCTCAGCTGGGATTATCCAACTGCCTCAGTTATGTTCCATGTGATGATGATCCAGCAGGCTACCCCAGGCTTATTCACATGGCAGTCCCAAGAAAATAAACAGAAGCAAGGCCTCTTGAGTCCTAGGCTTACCACTGAAACATCTGTCATGCTTGAATTCTATTGGCCAAAGTAAGTCACAAGGGTAGCTCAGACTCATGGGGTGGGAAACATGTTCCACCCCTGCTGGGAGGAAATATAAAGTCAATTGCAGAGCCTGAGTACAGAGGGAATGAATAATTGTGCCTATTTTTGCAGTCCACCCCAGTGGACATAACTTACCATAGAGTCTTCTCCTTCCACAGAATGTGGTTACACTAAGTAGTACCAGTTGTTCTATTATTATCAAGATGATGTTGCTTTATAACAATTATTTACTTTCATGCTTATTTCTCTTCTAAATCTAGACTCATTGAGAAGGGACCATCATGCATTTAATCTTCCTTCAAAAATGACTGTGAACTATATGCCAGGAGTTAGGAGCTGGGGAATAACTATTCCCCTGGGGAACATAAGACCATGACTATGTTATTTTTAGCAGCATGGATGTTCATTTCTGTGTCTTACTTCCCTAAACTCATATCTTGGTCTTTTTTTGTTGTTTATTTATTGAAAAATTGTTGTTGCTGTTATGGTTTAAATCTTTGGAATATTTTCAAGTGTCTTTGGAGATCTCAATTATTATCACTAGTTATCCTGCATTTATCTTTTTATTACTCCAGCCTCACAAGTTCTAGTAGATTAGTAAGGGTTTGTCTTTTGTTTCTATATGTTCCAAGGACTCTGTTTAATTCTTTTTGTTTGTGTGTGTGTGGTGAAAATTGTGTACATCCAGAGGTAGCTTATGTTCATTTAGCCCAATGATAGTGACACTCATCTGTTGGTTCTCCTGGCACATAGGGGTGGTGTATATCAGAGTTGTTGAATGGATACCTTCAGTCATTTTTGGGGGGCAGCAGAGCTACTCAGTGCCTTAGTTTTCTCATTTGCCAATTGGGAATAATGCTAACCACCCCACTTGCCTATGGAGTTGTAGTGAAAGTGAATTATAGGATAGAAACAAGAGGGGCACCTGGGTGGCTCAGTCAGCTAAGTGACTGACTCTTGATTTGGGCTCAGGTCATGATCTCAGGGTTGTGAGATGGAGCCCTGCATCGAGCTCCACCCTGGGGTCCAGGCTCAGTGCAGAGTCTGCTTGAGATTCTCTCTATCCCTCTCTCTTGGCCTCTCCCCTTGCTCTGTCTCTAAATAAATAAATAAATAAATAAATAAATAAATAAATAAATAAAATCTTTTTAAAAAAGAATAGAAACAAAAGAATTTAAGCAGTGTTTTCATAATATCTGTAATAGGAATGAAGTCATATTAAGGAACAAGAGGAGCTAGTCTGGTGGAGGATAGAAATTGGCAAAGACTCAATAAATTCTAGGCATCAAGGGGAACTTGTATTGGTCTAAAGATTTTTGAAAAATAAGGATAAAATTTTACTTAATATAATGGCTCCATTCCTTTTTCATCTTCCCCAACTTTTTTTTTTTGTACTTCTGGAATCTAAATCAAAGCTGAACACAAAAGCTTCTGTATGATGTAAAATCACTGTTGTAGTAACCATAAAATGTTGCATGTACTTCATTTCCGTAAGTACAATGTGTTCTGCTTCACTTTTATTTTACTCTATTAGGTATGCAGCCTATTTGCCAGGGTGAGTTATCTCCTCTTAGAGTTTGGTTATATACCTAGTCTATTTTGTAAACAGAATTTCCATTAAAAATGAATTACTTTTCCTTAGAGCTTATTGATGGGCCTGACACATCACTAAATTTCTTTTCTGAGCCAAGATTTGTCACCTTGATCAAAAGTTGGCAAAATGCAGTATGTGATCATTCAAAAGGTACAAGTGGTGTGTGCCCTACAAAACATTTTCTTAGTGGCACACTTGCCCTTGATTTTGTCTTTAAAGCAATTAACCAGCAGGAACAAAGAAATAGCAACCCTGCACTATGATTCCTCATATAGTCTTGGCATTCACCAGAAACACTTTTCTTCATTTAGAAAGAAGTGTTCTTCTGACAGACAGTCTGGAACAAAGTGTGCGTACACACATACAATGAGTCAAGAGTTGGATTGCAAAAACATGAGACCCCAAACAGTAAGCTAAAAATGTGATATCGGATGCTTGGCAGAAATATTATATTGTAAGCCTTCCGAAACCCAGCCCGTGACACAGTCAGGCATCACTGCTATTAGCAATCTCTCCCCAATATCTCCGGAAAAGGAGGGAAGAGAAAAGCATTGGTTTGGTGAGAACATCTGTTTACTTCTTTCAATTTTACCAATGAAACATTGTTAAAAAGGTCTCCCTCCCCGCCCCCAATTACAAAAGTAATACATGCACAGTGTAAGAAAAAAAAAAAAAAAAAGAAATCAGAAAATTAGTTGTCAGAATAGAATTGGGAAGGATTTAGGATGATGTCTCCTCCAACCATAGTTGGTGTTTTTATTTCTAAGTTTGGATGCAGATTATTTGTGGTTTAAAGTATTTAATTATTTGGGGCTTCTAAGGGTCATTGATGGAGGAGTAGGATAAGTAATTTCTATGACCTCTGAGGAAACAAAGGAATTTCTTGGTTGAGTATTTGCCCCATTGTTGTGAACTAATTAGCATTTACAATATCCTAAGCTTCATTTTTCATGGAAATTCCCACACAAACATGCCTTCCCTCAGTTTCTCAAAATGAAATAACATTAGAGAGAGAAGCCATATGGAATAGGTATAGGAGAAAGCAAATATTCCGAGGTGAATTTGAAAGGATTGTGTTCACAGAGGTCAAGATTGGAAACACTTGGACTGAACATTTTGATTTGTGGGAGCAAAGAAACTCATTTTTTTATGTTGAACATCAGTAAATGATGAGTAGCTTTCTGGAACACAATAAAGCTGTGCTAAGTTGAGAGCAGGTCTGTAAAAAAAAAAAAAAAAAAAAAAAGCCTCATGGGAAACAAGGAAAGAAAACCATCTCTGTAACTGTACTCCTCATAAAAAGAAAAGAGAGTAAACAATAATGATTATTTGCTGATGGATGAAAGATGATAATGGCTGAATCCACCATTAGGTACTCAGCTAGAGAGCATCCCAGGCCAGGCGAAGTTAAAACCAGACAAGAGGGGAGCTGTGATAATTAGTAAGGAAGTCACTCAGCACAATCATAGGCTGACCATCTCCCCAAAGGGTGAGGGCTTGGAAGGGGCAAGGCCAGAGACATCCCTGCTTTCACAGCTGAAACAGAGGGGTAGGAACCAAAGGTGTAGAAATAAGCGTTCACTTTCTGCTTGGGCCCCTTTCAGCGCTTTGGAGAAAGTCATTTTATATCGCCATCTGCACACATTTTCTGTGGGCATTCCAGAGTTCCACCAAGCATTTTGATCCCTGCTGGCCGTGTCAGCATTAATAAAGGGTTTATTCATATAGCAACAGTACTCACTACTAGTAGTAATCGTAACCGCAGTAAGTAACAGCTAATATTAGAGAGAAATCACCACGTGCCAGACATTGTGAGGCTTTACACAGATTATTTAATCCTAATATGTGCTGTGGGGTAGATGCTATCGTTATTCATTTTATTGATGAAAGGACTGAGACTTGAAGAGGTCCCCTAATTTCCAAACGTTATTGGGAACTGTCACTGGAAGTAGATGACAAATCCATGGAGGTGAAGCTCGGCTGCCTGGTTCCAGGCCCTGCCCTTCACTGCTTTCCTGGGAGATAAATAATGAACAGTTACGGTGTATTTCCTACACTCTCAGGTAGTACTAAGTATTCTATGCGTGTCACCTCATTACTGATCCAAAGCTGATGAGGCAGGAACAAGTATGACGCCCATGATGCAGATGAGGGGCCGAGGCTTATACAGCTTCAGTAACTCACCTGTGTCAGGTGAGCATGTCAGAGTGCTTGCCTGCTTGGTCCGATGAAACCCCGAATCAGCACCCTGAATTCTGTTCTATAATGCCCATCGTATACTCCTTTTATTCAAGTTTTGCAGAGTCCTTTGTAAAGGATACACTTTTCCCTTCTGTTTATTTTTCTCCTTCTTCTTTTTTTTTTAGCCATGACTGTATCTTATAATCTATTTTCTCTTTAAAAATTGTATCCTTTTTTGACTACCAAAGGAAAGACCTCATTGGGTGAGAGGCTTATTAAAAATCCTCGTTCTTAAGGAGATGGGGACCCCCTGAATTCTCTCAGGCTTCCCTTGTGGGCACAGACTGAGAGCATACTAAATTTTGCTATTTGGTACTTGACAGTGACCACCGCTTAATGCTTTTTAGGCATGTTAGAACCCCCACAGTGCCTCTAAATTGTGCAGGAGTACTCCTTGGGGAGAAATGTCTTTCTGACCCCAGCTTGCAATCAATTAACACCATGAAGCATGGGAATTTATAGCCTTTACTTTTTATTTTCTCAGCGAGGGAGAATCTGGAAGACACCAATGCTGTAATGGAGTTAAAGAAGGCAATCCGATCTGTTTTCCACGGACCTCTCCTTGACCGGTATTGTAAGGTCATCGACGAGTGACACTATTTCAGCAATCCTCCAAGTGAACGCAGTGTGGCTTTTTTGTTGTTGTGGGTTTTTTTTTTTTAAACAAACTTCCAATGTCTAACTTTTTAATTCTTGCCATAACACCAGCTGGCTCGTAATTAACCGCTGGCATCATCAATATCTCGTCAAAGTTAATGAGTTTTTAACATAATTTTTAACTGCTCTGAAGAGGTTACAGAATTAAAAGAACAAGAATAATGTATATATTTATTCACAGACAAACAGAGAGAGGAAAGATAAGTATCTAGCTCTAAGACCGCTGGGCAGGAATTTGAGACGACTACCTGAGCCTTTCTAGTGATCCAGTGGTCAGGGTGGAAGGGATTTACAGGCTTGGGTGATCTCACACATCACTTGTGTCTGCAAAGAACTAACACTTACCTTTTTTGAAATTGCTTAGGGTGAACAACAATTCAGACACAAAGCAATACATGCTTAGGATATGGATGTTTTCCCTTCTCTTTCTTTGACCCTTGGACTCTGAGAATTCACTTAATCCCAGTCTGCAACCTCCTTCTTCTTCCTTCCTTCATTATACCCCCTCCCGTCCTCTCTCCTGCCTTTTCCTCCCTCCTTCCCTTCCTTCTTTTCATTTGCATTCCCCCATTTCCTTCACCCACCCATAGTCAACCACTTATAAATGATTCATGTGTATCTTTTTATTCATATATGTTTTTACAAAGTGTGTGTTGTTTTTGCACATGGGTTTTTAATTTACATGCATAAAATTGGGTTATATAGATTTGCTCTCTTTTTCCTTTTATGTTCAACACTGGTTTTAATCTTTCCTTGTGCTTTTGTATACATCTGCCTGCTGATTTTAACTGCTGCATAATATTCCAGGTCAAACTTACACATTTCCTGGTGTTGGACACCAGGATTGCTTCCAATTTCCCACCACCATAGCAACTATCATGAATAGTATCATGCATTCCCTTATTAACCTGTGTGGGAATGTCTCTGAAATCCCGGGAGCTAGAATGTTGGGTGGGGGCTGCACATTCTGTGTGAGCTCCACATGAGAATTCCTTGAGCCACAATTTGTCAACATTTAGCATTGTCTTGGTATCTAATTTTTACCAATCTTATGGTATAAAATGATATCCCATAGTTATACTTTGCCTTTCTGTAGTTATTAGTTTGTTTGATCTTTTTTTTTAAAGATTTATTTATTTATTTATTTATTTATTCATGATAGACATAGAGAGAGAGAAAGAGAGAGAGAGAGGCAGAGACACAGGAGGAGGGAGAAGCAGGCTCCATGCCGGAAGCCCAACACGGGACTTGATCCCGGGACTCCAGGATTGTGCCCTGGGCCAAAGGCAGGTGTTAAACCGCTGAGCCACCCAGGGATCCCATTTGATTTCTTTTTATGTGTTTATCAGACTCTTTGTTTAATTGCCTATGTTTATCTTTTATCCATTTTTCTTCTATTGAGATTTGTGAAATTTTTTTGTTGATTTGTAAGAATTGTAATAATTTCTTCCCCTTTTTCTCCTCCTCTTTCTCCTTTTTCTTTTCTTCCTACTTGTCCTCCTCCTCCTTCACATTTCAACATATTAGTTTCTTGACAGTTTTAGACATGGCAGCTATCTTCTCCCAGAGTTGTTAACTTTCTCCATTATTTCCTTCCTCACATTGATACTTTCAATTTTAATGAGATTAAATTACTTAATTTTGGCCTGATAGTTTTTGCTTTTGGGGTTTTGTTTCAGAGGTCCTTCATTGCCATTAGATCCTAAAGATATTCTCCAATATTATTAAACCTACTATATCTACCTTTTCCATGTAGGACTTTAACCTACTTGATGTCTACCTTGCAAGTGGTATTAAGTAGGGATCCAGTATTAGTTTTCCTCATAGAGTGAACCAAATTCCCAACTTCATCTTTTATATAGGCTACCTTTTTTCCATGGATTTGGGTTGTACCAATACATTTCCATTTACATATGGTTCTACTCTGACTTGTCTGTCTTCTTCCATAGGCCTATATGTCTGTACTTGCTCCAATACCATATTACTTTCAATTACTGTGCTTTTATTATATGTCTTAATATTTGGTAGGGACAGCTCCCTCCTCATATTTTCTCTTCAAGTGCAAAGTTGACTCAGCTATTCATGAGCCTTTTAATATAAATTTTAGAGTAATAATTGGAATTGAATTTGGGGAGACTTGACATCTTTACAAAGTAAATAATCTTACCTAAGAGTAAGAACTTTTTTTACTTTGATCTTTTATGAACTTTAATATAATAATATATATTCATCTGTAGAGGTCTCATGTATTAATTTTTTAAGGATTTATTTATTTATTTTAGAGAGAGAGAGAGTATAAGTGAGAGGGGCAGAGGGAGAGGGAAAGAGAATCTCAAGCAGACTCCACATTTAGTACCAATGCAGGGCTCAGTCTCATGACCCTGAGATCACCACCTGAGCCCAAACCGTGTAGGATGCTTAACTGACTACTGCACCAGCCAGGCCCCCATCATGTATTAACTTTTAACTTAATTTATGACCTTTGTCTTTTCTGTGACCATTAATGCTTTTTCAACAATGCAAGGTCAATCCATTAGAATGAGTATATGCCATGTGGTACTGTTTTATCCTGTTGTTCCTCAAAGCAGGTTCCAGGCTAGTGTTAAACCGGCTGTGAAACAGTAATTTAGATGTTTGTTAAGAATAAAAATGACCAGCCCCTCAGAGGTTTTTATTTGGTTGCTTCAAGTGGATTTAGGAATCTGAATTTTTAATAGCTCTCAGATGATTCTGGATGGGCTTCCTTGTTTAGAAACCACTACTCATTGCACTAAAAGATAACTGAGGGTTTTTTTTTTTTTTATGATTCTTTCCTTTCCTCCATTAGAAAAAAATCCCCAAGAAAAGATAATTCTAATGTAAGAAGGAATCAGGAACCAACATTGCTAATTAAAAACATCACTCATTATTAATTTATTGTACATGTTTTTATCTAAAGAATTAAATAATTTTAAAAATGCCTTAGGTCAAAGGTATGCAAGATACCCTTTGAATACCATTTAAAAGCAAATTTATTAAAGTAATTCAGGACAACTCCATAATATGCGATGTATTCTTTTATTTTCCAAGCCCAATAAATGTAACAGGGCAATTATAATTGTATTAATGGCTTCTAGATGGCTAGCAAACTGAAGTCCTTATCAGTTGTGAGATGAAAATTCCCTATTTCCAACCTGAATAGTGCAATGTGTAGCATTTTAACTTCTACTTGGATGAAGTTTAGTGACACAGATTTCATCAATGACATATCAACAAGGATACTGTTGTATCTTTCAGGAGCAAATGGGCAACAGGGAAGATGGATGGTCATGTGGAAGTGTATAATTATCTATTCTAGCTATCCTAAACTTTAATAAATAAGCCCTTAAATGTCATTCAGAAAAAGGTGGATCAATTGCTTGGCCACTTGTTCACCTGATTTATCTTATTTTATAGGAGCATATTAAAGACTTTGTTGATGCAACAAAATTGTATTTCATGGTGGAATTTAAGCCATTTAGTCTTCAAGGGACTGAAAGAGTAAACTGAGCATCTGAGGCTCATGTCATGATGGATGGCGGTTATGCCAAGATATATTCTAGTTGTTGTAAATGCATTTATGAATTTGTCTTCAAATGCCATTGGAAGAGTATTTGTCTTCATGCCCACAATTTAAGCTCTGTAAGTTAAAAATAAGAAGGACTTTATGAACACCCTTTATTCATGGAAAGACTGTAAAGCATATAGTCTTTTCATAGTTGATTCATTGTGATGTTTTTCATTTGCATTGCTTTAACCCAAACAGTTTTAAAAGGTGTATGGACTCCTTATATTTATTCCTCAGCCTGATGACATTCCTATGTGTGAATGAACTTCATAGTTGATGGGCTTGATAGAAATGGAAAGTGTTCACAGAGGGAAATATCAAACTAAACTTTTGAAAGTAACTTTTAAGACAGAAAGTGGTAGTTTGCTAATTCTAGTAGAAAGATCGAGTGTCTTTTCAAGAACCTTTACAGGGCCCTTTGTTCAGCTCCTTCCCGTCCAAGGACATTGTGGAGAATGGTATATAAATCATATACCTTAAGTGTATAAGCCATACTTAAGGATTCCGTAGTGTTTGTTATTCCAAGTTTTGGACTTGTAACATTATCAGCAGTATCTGATATTTCTCTAATGTTTATGAATTATAAAGCATGTTTTAGAAAATGATTTTCATATTTGAGTTTTATAAATAAAACTCTGCATATAGAAGAAGCATATATTATTAATCCCATTTTACAGACGGGAAAACAGCTGACAAAACAGTGAATACATTTTTAACTCGGGTTTACTGATTCCAAATTTCCCTGACACCATTAGCCTGATTGACAAAAAATTTTCCTTTCACATATCCTTCTGTATTTCTTATTTAGGAGTTGAAAGCAGGGGTGAGTCGGCAAACTTTCTGTAAAGGGCTAGAAAGTAAGTATTACAGGCTTTGTAGACTGTAAGGCTACAGTTCTGTTACAACTACCAACTTCTACCTTTATAGTGTGAAAGCAGCCATAGCTGATTTTTAAAATTAATGGGCATGTCCATATTCTGATAAAACTTTATTTGTAAAACCAGGCTGGACAGATTTGGCCCACGGGCTGACACCTGCTATAGAGTAATGAGCCTTAGAGAAAAAGATAATGTATGTAATCCAGGCATGTTTTAGTATCCCCATTACTCACATGCCTCACTTGTGTTTTTGGTGTTTATTTCATGGAATGATTGCATTGCACATGTCACGAACATCCCTGTCACATTTAAGCCTTTCTTCTATTTCCCCACAGCAGCTGTTCCCCCTTTCTCAGGCTCTCCTATTTCTTCTCTCTCTCTCTTTTTTTTTTTTTAATTTTTATTTATTTATGATAGTCACACACTCACACAGAGAGAGAGAGAGAGAGGCAGAGACACAGGCAGAGGGAGGAGCAGGCTCCATGCAGGAAGCCCGATGTGGGATTCGATCCCGGGTCTCCAGGATCGCGCCCTGGGCCAAAGGCAGGCGCCAAACTGCTGCGCCACCCAGGGATCCCCTCTCTCTCTCTCTTTAATAGGTTTTAAGTCTAACCTGGAGCCCAACTTGGGGCTTGAACTCAGGACGCTGAACTGAGATTAAGAGTCAGACACTTAACCAACTGAGCCACCCAGGTGCTCTGCAGACCTTTCTCTCTGAAGTCTGTCTTGTCCCCTTCTGCTATTCAAACTCCTCCACCTTCTTACACCTTCCTGTGGGTCTTTCTGATTCCTTTCCTGCTGTGGCTTAGCTCTCTTTCAGCTTCCTCACTTGCATCCCCATCTATCATCTTCTCTCAGCATAAAGAGGGTATCTAGGAATTTACTTGCCTTTGTTGGTAGAAGGGTGATTATAATTTTTTTGAGATTTATTTATTTATTTATTTATTTATTTATTTATTTATTTATTATAGACACACACAGGGAGAGAGGCAGAGACACAGGAGGAGGGAGAAGCAGGCTCCAGGCCGGAGCCCGACGTGGGGCTCGATCCCGGGACTCCAGGATTGCGCCCTGGGCGGAAGGCAGGCGTCAAACCGCCGAGCCACCCAGGGATCCCCTTAGAAGGGTGATTATTAATATCAGTGTTTTCCCTGCTAAATATATGTAAGGTGCTTACCCCAGTGCTGGGCACATAGTAAATGTTCAGAAAATAACAATCATTTTTTGCATATAAGTGCCTGAGTATTGGAAGCTGTAAAGTACTGTGCAAATGTAAGCCATTGGCTATTAGTATGGCAATTGGGACTACAGAAACCTTTACACAACCCAGGAGCTCAGAAGCCTTGGGTTTAGGATTTATGGAGGTGATGGCTTTCATGGTCACTCAGGGGATTCTGAGAATAATCTACACTTCTAGGCTATGCTACTTTCCCCAGAGAAAAGACTCGCTTGCTTTGTGTTAATCCAAACACTAAAGCATTTTTTGCTTAAAGACTTTGTGACTCGAAGAAAAAAAATCTCCAACTTGACAGCAGATCGTATTCAAAAGGACCTGCTTCATGGAGCTACATGTTTGCATTCACAATGAATAAAGAGCGTCAAACATATTTTCAGCCAGACAGTCATTTTGCAGAACAGGACTTTGTGGATAGCACTGAAAAATCCTGATGTTAAAATTTCATCCTAATTTTTATAGAGCTATCTTATGATAACATTATCATAATATTTTAAAGCAAATTGTCATGTGCAATGAATACCACAATGTAAGTCATTTTCGCACATTTTTCAATCATTTCAAAGCATTCCCCATCCTTGCATTCATTCACTCAAGCAAACATTTTTCAACTGCTTAGTATATACCAGATACCAAGCAGTAAGACATAGTTTATGTTCTTAAGAAGAGCATCCAGTGAGAGAATCATTCATGTTACAAAACAGTTGTCATTGGCGGTACCTATTAGAGGACCCTACAAGATAGAGTGTTCCTGCAACTGGATGGGTGCTGGATATTCAAGGGAGCTTCAATGTTTGAAAACAATTTTCAGATGGTTTTCAGAGCACAATATGGTAAAAACTAAGTAGTAGAGGAAACTGGGACTAAGGAAAAAATTGGGTAAGGAAAGCCCATTGAACTAGCTGGAAGGTTAGTGAACGAACCACATGCCGTAAATTATGCACTTATTAAAGATGAACTATAAATTTGGCTCTGAGCTTCCTACCAATCAAAGCAAAGAGGAAAATATGATTCTTTCCATGGTCAAAGTATCTATAGGACAAAAACAGATGAACTATGCCTAGAGAAATATAGCTTGTGGGTTCTCCTAATTTTTTTTTAATTTTCTTTACTTATGATAGTCATACAGAGAGAGAGAGGCGCAGAGACATAGGCAGAGGGAGAAGCAGGCTCCATGTACCGGGAGCCCGATGTGGGATTTGATCCCGGGTCTCGAGGATCGTGCCCTGGGCCAAAGGCAGGCGCCAAACCGCTGCGCCACCCAGGGATCCCGGTTCTCCTAATTGACACCTAGTCCTCAATGTCCCTACAAAAATCAATTAAGTCTCATGTAAGGTTGTTTCCTAAATCTTCCTTCAAATAGGCCAATGGGGTAATGTCAAAACAGAGGTCAGCACTTGATATCATGCCAAAACAATATCTCCTGATTAAGTCTTATCTTCTGCTTACTCCAAAAATCAGGCTTGTAGTGTCTAGAGAAGTCAATATTCTGATTATCTTTCAAGAAATCCTCCATGTCTCTTATTTCTCACAGCTGAGCTTTTGTGAGTAAATGGCATCAGAAAATTTGAATTTATCCTAAATGAATCTGAAAGAGATTGCTTTAAACTAGCAGAGACCGAGTAGTCCTTAATTGGCAAAATCAACTGATCTTTCACCTCTGTTATGTACTGAATATTTGTGTGTGTCTTCCTTATCCCTCCACATTTATGTGTTGAAATTCTAATCTTCAGTGTGATGGTATTTGAAGTAGAGGCCTTTGAAGGTAATAGGTCATGAGGGTGGAGCTCTAATGATGAGATTAGTGCCCTTAAAAGAGACAGAGCTTCTTCCCTTTTCCTCTCCCTGTCTTCTGCCTGAGAGGGTACAAAGAAGACAATTATCTATAAGGCAGGAAGAGAGCCCTGGATTTGTCTTGATTTTGGACTTCTCAGCCTTCAGAACCGTGAGAGATAAATGTTTGCTGTTGAAGCCACTCAGTCCATGGAATTTCTTTTTCTATCTTTTTTCTTTTTAAAAATACTTTATTTATTCATGAGAGACACACAGAGAGAAATAGAGATATAGGCAGAGAGAGAAGCAGACTCCCCGTGGGGACCCCATGTGGAACTCCATCCCAGGACCCCGGGACCATGACCTGAGCCGAAGGCAGACACTCAACCACTGAACAACCCAGGTCCATGCATCCCCAGTCCATGGCATTTCTGTTGCAGCAGCCCAAACTGACTAAGACATCCTCTTATCCAAATTTTTGGGGTAATCGAGTGAAGGAGATCATAAGGAAATAAAGGTCCGAAACAGAAGCAGCAGGTTACAATTTTAGTGCTTCTCGGAGTATATAATTTTTTTGCATTGCTACATCTGTCTTCCAGGCCCCTAGTTATTCTCAACAACATTTGTTCCCAAATCTGGAACTGTGACATAATCCCCTTCAAGGGACAGAAGGAGATAGGTTGGCATTAGTTAAATTGGCATGGCAATAATTCAAAATAGTTTTTCCTTTAGTGTTCAATATTATGTCAAAAATGGTTGAAGAAATTAGTTTTATATAAAAGTAATTTGTGCTTTTCCTACCACTTAGGAATAGTATAAGTCCGCTTCTTATAAAGCTTCATAATAAAATTTTACTAGAACTCATCAACAAGTGATAGGTACCATATAAACTATATTTTAAAAATTTGTGTTTTCCTTATAAAATTCATATTTGTTTGTTGGAGAAAATTTGAGTCATAGAAAAATATAAAAAAGATAACAAATGTCACCTATAGTGTTTCCACCTGGGATTTCCCCTTGTTGAAATCTGCTTCTATTTAAAACTAGTTATTTAAAACTAGTTATTTAAAACTAGTTATTTTTTCCTATTTATAAATATTCACATAACTGTTTAATTTGCTTGACATTCTATTGGAGTAATTTTACCTTGTATTATTACAAGTAAACATCATTTTTGGTGATTGTAATATTTTATTGGCTAAGTGCTTCTTAAATTACTTAGCCTTTCTATCATGAGTTTTTTGACATTTAGGGATTTGAGGACAAATTGTGGTGAGTCACTTTGAAACTTGCTCCTTATCTTTGTAATCTTGGCATAGCACTGCACTTAGACCCAGGCAAGCACAACCCCTGTCCTGGTCCATGTGTTTGAGGGGGCCTCACACTTTGAAGTGCGCTCCCCATAATTTTCTTAGTCCTCCTGTAGTGCCTGGGACCAGCCCAGGCCAGCAGTCAGGGCTGGCATCATGCACTACGACCTGTGTAGTCACACAGAGCCTCATGTTCAAAGAGTCCTTGCATTGGACACTCTGCTGTCACAGCTTTGAAAGTCTAAATAATTTTTAAATGAGGGGTCTTGTCTTTTCATTTTGCACTGTGCTCTAAAAATTATGTAGCTGGTCCCGAGTCAATGCAAATTATGTCACCATAGGAAAAAACAGTAGTTTTATTTTTTAGAAGATTTTTTTTTATTTGTGTGAAAGAAAAAACAGAGAGAGAGAGAGAGAACAAGTGATGGAGGAGGGGCAGAGGGCAAGGGAGAAGCAGACTCCCTGCTGAGCAGGGAGCTTGACACAGGACTGGATCCAAAGACCTTGGGACCATCACCTGAGCCAAAGGCAGATGCTTAGCAGACTGAGCCACCCAGGTGCCCCACAAAACACTAGTTTTAAATAGAGTAAAATTTCAATGGGGGTAATCCTGGGTGGAACATTATAGGTGACATCTATTATCTTCTTTCTATTCTTCTATGGGTCAAATCTTCTCTGATTATGAAGTCATCCCAATCAGATCCTCTGGGTATCTGACCCCTAACTACCATATGGGGTTGACCAGATGCCCTGGAGAGCTCTAGGACTTGGCCTACAGGGTTGTCTGGGGGGCTGGTTCCAGGAGAGCAGCCCAGCAAGAACATTGCTCATTTTGGAAAGTACTTTATGTCTTTTGCAGGATCAAGTGAGGCCATCATGCCAGAATGGGACTGCCACACTGATTCTGGGTCACTGAAATTGCCTATAGAGTCAGGGGATCCATGTACTCCAGAGGTAGACCTACTTTTACCAGAACACAAAGCACTATCCTACTGCAGTTTTCTATTATACTTCTCACATTCTCATCCTCTATGTCCTTCTCCCAGCTCTTGTTTGGACATGATATTTTGATTTTTGGCACAACCTTGGAGTCCCAGAGAGTATAAATTCTGATATCAGAGAGGTGGCAAGGATTGGTAGTAGCAAGGTCATAGAAAGACAGTGAGGACCTCCTTCTTGGTAGGTACTGTCCCAAACAGTAAAAGCCTTGATTGGAACATCAGTTCACACAAGAACATTAACAAGGGCCCTACTCTGAGTCAGGACTTATTTATAAACTCTTAGTTAATTTCTCAATGTTATATTCAGAAGCTGAAATTCCCACAATTGCTGGTATGAATGGAAAAGTTGCAGCATATGGCAAGAGTGATGAATCTTAGGAAGCTTAAATTTTTGCTTTTCTCAGAGGCTCCTCAGCTGACAAATCTCGAGTTCTTTCATTCATTCTTGCCAGTTGGGGATTGACTTGGCTCAGCTCATCTCTTGTGAAGGTTTAGACTGTGGTTTTGGAAATGCCAACTGCCCTCGGGGCTTTGAGCTGGACACTCTGTGTGCTTGGTAGGAGCTGTAGGGGAGGAGGTGGCACATCCTGGAAAGTGTGTTAATGCCTGGAGGTCCAGTTTTTATTTCTGACCTATGTTTGGCATCTGAGTACTGCTGTACTAATTCAAGGCTCCTGATCCTGGGCTTTACTGTTATCTGGTATTTCCTTGACTTTGGTTCCTTGCCATTCCCAGAAGGAAAAATGTAGTCAAGGAATAATTCCACATCAGAAGAGTTAAGGATGGCTTCATGAAGATGCTGATTGCATGCTTTTGTGATTAGACACAGCAGGAAACTTGCAAGTTTATGGCTATTTATGAAGCCATAATTCACTCACTCACTCACTCACTCACTCATTTGTTCATTCATTCATTCATTTATTCACTAAAGATTTATTAAATCCTGGCCACTTCCCTGCCATTGATATAGGGGCTAGAAAAAGAGGCAAGCATGTTTTTGGCCTTTGTAGGGTTCACAAAATAATGGGAGAGCAAAATTACAAGGTAATCTGAGAAGCATAAATTAGGGACAGGAATAAAAAGTGCTGTGGGAAACATAAAGGAGTATAAGACAATTTGTTGTCTTTGGAAAGGGCCAGGAAGGACCTAGCAAATCTCCCTGGGGCAGGTGTTCTCTGAGCTGGGGCTTGAAGGATGAGTAGGGGTGTGGGCATGGAGTTGGAGCCCTGTAACTAGTTCTGGCCAATGGGTTTTGAATGGAAGTGACAAGCTTTCAACATAGGTGAAAGGCAGTGCACCTCCTCCATTTCTCTTTTCCCCTTTGCCAAAATCTATAGAGGTTGGGTACTGAAATCATAGATGCTCAGGATAGAACCCCTGTGTCATGACATGAACGAGAGCCGCCCAGGAAAGATACTCAACCCACAGTGGTCTTCGCTTGGATGAGAAAACCTCTGTCATGGGAAGTTCCTGAGATTTAGAGTTAAGATAAGATCATCATACAGGATCTGCTTTATATTTCTGGACTCTTGTTTCATCCATAGTAAACTTTATAAATTTTATCTAAGCATGTCTGCTCTGCCTTGTATGTCTTTCTTTGTTCTTAGATCAGTGAATGGGATATCCAGGTCGTGTCATAGGGATGGTACAGGCACATGAGAGCAAATGAGAATGTACACAGCTCTTTCAGGCCTAGGCTCAGAACTGATACACTGTCATTTCTCATGCTGTTAATCAAAGTAAAGTCACATGGCCAAGCCCAAAGTCAAGGGGTCGGGAAATGTACTTCACTCAGGACAAAGCCATGGAAATGGTGTGAATCTAAGGAAGATAAAGATGTGGGACCAATGATTCTATCTACCCAATAAGCACCTTATGTTCTGAGAACTTGTGAAAGCCTCAGAAGACATCCATGGGAAAAGTCAAGATTGTCTTGGACTATGAAATCAAACGACTCCTAACCTTCGAAATGTTCCTCATTTGGGAAGCTCAAAGGCCACAAGTGTCTCTCTCAACTTCTCCAACCTTCTCTGGCCCCAAAATACTTTCTCCATAGTGTGAATACAAGGAATAGTCAAGTCTCCCACAGCTCAGGAGTCTGGGTCTTTATTTACCCTGGTGACAAGCAAGGAGATGTAAATAGGCCATAAGGAAGGCTGCGTTTTCATTTGCACTACTTCATTTGTTTTGTATTTATAAGATATACAGCTCAGGAAAGCTGTAAATAAAGAAGCTAGAAACAGCTTGAGGGGCTGGTGATGGAATCACAAATCACCAGAGTTACATCTTCATCTGTACCCTGATGTAGAACCTTTATAATTGCCAAAATATATTTATCTCTGCTCAGGCTATACAATTTGTAGATCAGAAGCTAAAACTAAGTGACCTCAAACATCTGTGAAGTTTCATACTGACCAGCCCAAATTTGGCTGGGGTGGATGCAGCTATTCCTTATCTTGTCAAAGGTGAAGTCCACCTAGCTGGTGCTTCTGCTTGTATGTGGGTCCAGTGTTTGCCTTCATCTTGATAGAAGACCCCCAAGGGAGCCAGAAAGTGATGTGAGGGTTTAGGCTCACCCGTCCACTTACCCTGATACAAATTCTTACCAATTAATCCCCTTCATGATTTATAGTATAAACTAGGAAGGTATGGGTAGGTAAAGAGTGTTGCCTCCAAAATACCTCACTTAAAATGGATCTAAGATTGTCTGAAACAAATTTATTACCCTCCCCATTAAAAAAAAAATCCTCTTCAGATCATTGAGCTGCTGCTATGGATTTGAGAGGAGAAGAAGCACATTTTATTGGAAAAAGAAGCCTGGATGCCAGAAGGATAAAAAAGTTAGGGGGCAAAGGGTTCTCAGTGGACAAAATGAGGGTGTGGGTCCCTGGGAAAGGGAAGCTGGGCTTAAGACAAGCAGGAATAATAAATTAAAATAAAATCTGATGGGCACAGGTTTTACTTTCCTTACAATGTTCTTGGGCTTGTCCCGAAAATGGAATTCACACTAATAGCCAAAACTTACTCAGTAGTTGCCCTAAATGAGACACTGTGCTAAGTGTGTTATATGCCTCATCTACTGCCATCTCATTTTTCTTCTTCACAGCTGCTATGATAATCCCATTTTCAGACCAGAAAACTGAGGCTTGAGAGAGAGTGAGTGACTTGGCAAAGGTTCCACAATTGGTAAGTCACAATGGGGTGGGAGGTATGGATGGGCACAAAGATTTAACCGAAGCAGTCTGCCTCTTACTTCAAGAATGTAACCACTGTGCTGCACTTCCTTCATTCTTTCTAAAGAAATAAACTGACTTGGCCACTGGGATGTTAAAAGAGGACAGAAGAGAGAAAGCAAACAATAACAACAATAAGAAATATCAACCAAATAATGAGACACTAAAAGTACTGAGTTTGGATTTAGGAAATCAGTGTTTTACTCCTGGCTCTGCGATCTAATTATTTGGAAGACAAGACATAGATTCTCTGGACCGCAGTGTCTTGCACAAAAATCTTGCACTGTAATGAGATATTTAGTAAACCTTTCCCTGTCACTCAGAATTGGTAACAGATCACAAAGTATAGGACAAAAAGAGATCACATGCCCCATCTTCTAAAGTCAGCCATAAATGAGTTGGGCCAAATACCCACTACAGGGACTACCAGGAGACAGGCAGCCAACCTGTCTTTGCTTTGCTACCTCCAACCAGCACCTGTAAAATGCACTCAGTGTCTCACCCAGTCCCCTCAGCATTCACCATTTCTACATACTCCTTCTGCTTTCTACAAAAAGAACCTACAGCCCTGCCTGTGATCTTTCTCCTTCCATAGAAACACATTCAGCCTCTGTATAAAGTAGTCTGGAAGTGCAGAGTTGTTACTTCTTTCCGGAGAAGGATGGAAAGGAGCTGATAGGAAAACAGACCAGCTCCCTTGCCTTCAGGAAATGCCTCCATGAATCTTCACCTGTCCTCCTATCATTCAGAAATGTCACCATATATGCTTGGAAAACTTGAATTAGTCATAAGAGGATTGGGTCACCTATTGAAACAAGTAACCCTAAATCTTAATAACTTCCCACAACAGAGCTTTTCTTACCTGTGCAAAGATCAATGTGGGGTAGGTGCCTGCTCAACATCAATTCCCCTCCTTTCCTTTGGAGAATATCACTCCTCTACCATGAGTTCATGGCTCTGGGAGGGGCTGACCCACCTCTCAGGTCCAAGGGGCACATATGACCAATCACATATCCCATTCCCTGGACACTGTTTTTGGTACAGGGAAGAGCAGGTGACTCAGATTGGTCTGATGGAACTCTGTGCTGGGACTTTTGTTAGCATTTTGGAGAAAGAGAAGGTCTTTTTTTGCTTGGATTAACAGCTGTAGTAATAACGGCAGCTGGTAGTCCTAGCAGAGAAGGCTCACTTGAGAATGATGTCAACAGAGAGGAAGGTGGGACAGAGAGATAAAAAGAAAAGGAGCTAGAAATAAAAATGGAGATAGAGGTAGAGGAGGAGAAAAGGGAAAAATAAAGAGAAAGCTGCTAATATGATTTGAGCCATTTGAAATTCTGGGGTTGACTGGGCCAGAAACATTTCTTGAATTTTTCAGTGAAGTAATTAAAATTTTTTTGTTGTATCTTACCTTATCTTTGCTTAAACCAGTTTGAGCAGGTTTTTTTCTCACACCTAACCAAGATTTCTGAATTTGCAAATAGTTGAAACTGTTGAGTATAACCTCCCAAAATGCCAACTCTATCAGTATGTGGGTAAAATGGGCAGCAAAAAGACAATTCCTTACTGACAAATGGAGAAATGGGCTCCATTCAGTAAGGACTGTCCTTAGACATTCCACTTCAAGCTGAATTGAATATGGAAAAAATCTCATCTTGCTTCCTTCTGCCATCTTTTCTTTTGTTGCTTTTCTCCACTTACCTTCTTGATTATTTTGTTAGTCATAGGTATGTCTTCTACTGCTCAGGTCCTCTAGACCTACCGTGTAACCCTACATTCCTGTAAAAAAAAAAATCATGCCCAGTTACCAGCAGCCACTGTATTCTGGGTTTGTTTTTATTTGTTGTAAGTTCAGGGAAGTCCTGAACTTTCTTCACTTATTATTGCTTTGACTCACTGGTAAAACAGAAAATGTGATGGTGACAGCGTCAGAATGCATTGAGGACTGATTCATCCTGAAGCATCTGCCATGTGTGCGTTACTTAGGTGGAGTAATGGTGTACCAGTGCAGTCAGTGTAAAAGTCCTCGCTGAGATGGGCCAACAGGATGCTTTGCTCCTTCCTGAAGGATAATGACTCTGCATCCCTGCTTAGGCAAAGTTAGGGCCTTTTCTTCTTTCCCCTCTATTTTTTTTTCTGGTCTTTCACTATCTCTCCCTATGCATATTCTTTCATCTTTCCAAAATACTTCACAAAGTGGTGAAAGTTCATTTACTCTCTCTAAAGCTGTTTCTCCATGTTTGAATAGGGTTAAGAATGTTTACTTACTAGAATCGTGATGATGAGTATGAGATTAGCTATGCAGAGTGAGCCCGCCCAAAGCCTGGTGCCTCACACAGATGCTAACATATGTTAGTACTCTAACTTTACTGGTATACTTGCCTTCTTTTATTTTTCATCCTCCATTGTGATGGTGAAATATAGTCCAAATTTATTTCGTATAAGTAGTCAGAGGGTTTGTGTCTTGATCGTTTGTTTTCTTCTTTTAGTTGAATTCAGCCTGAGAATTCTTTTATTTTCAATGACTCACTCATCTCATGCATGGGATTTTATTGGTGATCATGGCACTGACCCTTTCCCTCTGTATCTGTGCTGTAGTCTGCCACAGAAATGGAAAATAATGAGAACCCCTACTTTTGGCAAATCCCTGAAGCAGTATTTCTTTCCTGGGCTACCTTAACCACCAGTCTTATGTTCATGGCTAGTCTTGTGTCCTACAGAGCACTAGCTCCATGGATTATTTATAGGTATCAGGATATCCAAAGAATTCCACAACTGAATACATTTGTGGATTAACTTGGGGGTAAACCAAGTGTATCAGTCTTCTGCAAGGCTTCCCAGAGCCTTTGTATATTGTGAATCCTCAAGGGAGGTGGGGGAGACATAACATGCAATGTTTCTCAAACTCACTTGGCCGTGGAACCTACTATTAGTTGAGTCTGTCATGAAACCAGTATTCCAGAGAACCCACTCAGACAAATGCTGACTTAGTGTTTTAATTAGATTTCTCTAATAATATCCTCTTCTTTGTCCCAGCAATGTTATGTATTTCTGTACTTTTCCTCAGTTGTCTTGTGTCTTTTGCACTCACTCCTCTATCTTTGTTTAGTTCCTGCTGGGTAAATACACTCATAGGTTGAATGATAAAACACAGTGATTAGTCGACCAAAGAGTGAATAGTCATACCAGTGTGTGGTGATAAATGTTTGCAATATGTTGAATTCACCTTTGCTGCTTTTCTTTAACTGATAAAGTGAATGGGGAAGGTAATGTTGTCTCCATTCTTCTCTAGGACTTTCCTTCTGATTGGAACATGGAAGCTTAGTAGGGTCTTAAATATAAAGAACATCTTTTGGGAAAATGATCCAATTTTTCATTGTAAGAGCACACATCAAAATATATTAGCCTGCAGTCATTTGATTTTTATGGCTTATCTGTTTCTAATTTGCTTGCAAAAACTGGAGTGGATAATGTAGACCAGACCAAAAGATAGGATTTTCATTTTCATGTACACAGTCACCAATATATTGAATCTAGAAATAATAATTTTCTCATTTATACTTTCCTTCTCTCTAAAGTAGAGCGCATCATTAATTAATTAATGTTAGCAAAGCCTCTCTCTCCACCCTTTTTTTTGGGGGGGGGTTTCCTTTCATTGTAATCCAGATAAATCTTTTATGAAATGGAATTAGCACACTTCACACCTTGTAGCTAATTTTTAAAATACAGTCCCCTCTGGATTAGTATATATTTGAATTAAATTAGGAGGTCAGAATTAATGCCCCTGCTTTCCTATTTCTTTTTCTTTTTTTGGTCTTTGAAGCTTTCTCTTTCTAATGAAAAGAATATGATTTTTTAAAACCCTCCTCTTCTTAATTTTATTTAGTTCAATAAGAGCGAACATAACCTACTTATTGTTTTCTTTGTCTTCATTTGTAAAATGTTATCACTTCTGTGACAGGTATATAACCTTAGGCAATGTGTAAATAAGGTACATCCTTCCTGTGATTGCTTTTATCTTTTACATAGGATTTAATTCTGGTTTCTCCATTTATGATATCAATTTGTTATTAGCCATTTTAGAGCAATAAAGTAAAAGAATTTAAAAGCTAATTTTTAATGGGAGTTAAATAAGAAATGTATAGAATTTCCTTTTTATGGACTATACATTTTATAATACTTGGGCCCTTCCTATTACATTTATATTGATTTATATATAAATTGAGAACATGTTTATCAGAAATGGCTTTAAGAGTAAAAATACATATATATATGTTTTGTACAGACACACACACACATATATATATGTATCTATGTATCTCCCTTAGAAATTCTGATTTAGTTGTTCTAGGATGTGGCTCCAGCATCCATATTTTTAAAGGTCTCCTGGATTTTGTATGGCAACCCCAACTGAGAAACACTCCTGTAGAATGTTCTGTTTGGAATACAGTTGACTCTTATGATACAGAACTCAGAGGTGCTTATAACAAACAGCCTTACACAGTCAAAAATCCACATATAATTTGATCCCCCCCAAACTAAACTACTGATAGCCTACTATTGATTGGATGCCTACTGATAAATAGTCAATTCCCACATATTTTGTATGTTACATGTATCATATACTGTTTCTTACAATAAAGTAAGTTAGAGAACAGAAGGTGTTACTGAGCAACCTGCATATAGGTGGACTTGTGGAGTTCAAACAGACCGTAATTTCTTGTGAGAAGCCTTCCTCATCCATGGCTGACAGGACAGAGGTAGAGAGAAACGAAAGAATTTTTGTGGAAGCCGTCCGTATAGCAGACCCTCCAGGGTGCCAGCAACAGGCAGAGGTTGTTCCTTTTAGGTTCTCTCTTTTACAACCCAAGGAAATGACTGATGGAAAACATAGTATTATTAACTGAGCTACAGAGGAGAGTAACTTACACTTTGCCACCCAGTTATGCCTCTTCTATGCTTTTCTAGGAGAAATAGGTCCAAATTTTCTGGAGCAGAGATCATGTGTAGAGATACACTGAGCAATCTGGTGGGAATCCATGCTTTTTTTCTAATTGAGTATAGTTTTCAATTTGTTTTGGTTTAAATGAGCCAATCTAGCCAAACAGAATGCTCGGGAATGAATGGTTACAACTTGTCCAAATTTCCTCTTCACTCTTTTCCTGCCACTAATTCATACCTCTGACATTTTCACTATAATGTAAAAACACTCAAAAAGGAGTGGGAAACAAAGGTGGTGCATTTCGGAGGTTAGACTTCTGACTAAATTGGATCAGTTTTACACCTTCTTTGCCTATAAATACAGGATATAAAAGTCAACGCGGGTCTCTATTGTGAGGGTCCCATTTTCACGGTAGTTACCAAATGTAATCTTGATGGATGGAACTCTATCATCGTATGTCTAGAGGTGGCGTAAAGATGTCCTTTCTGGTGGTGAAATGTAGTTTTATGAGCAAGAACAAGCAATAGGTTTTTCCCAGAACTTTCATACCTTGTCATGCTGAACGATTACTCTTAACCACATGTGGCTAAGAAAAGCATGCTTCAGTGGGATTTAAGCATGACATCCCCTCCTTCATTTCCACAAATGAGAAGCAGATGCCCATATTCTCTGGGTAATATTCAGGCCTTAATAACATTGCCATGCATCGGGCCCATTAATTGATGCTGACAGTAGTAATAATAATAGTAATAATCATAGTAAACTTTTATTGAGTGTTTACCATGTGTCAGCCACTAATGTTTTATGTGTGTTACTTGATATAATCCTCACAGAGCCCTATGTAGAAGGGTATTGAGTGTGGTTTTTTTTTTTTTAATTTTTAGCTTAGGCCACCCAGATTCTCTTTCCCTTCCTGTTGATAGCAGTACTCAACTTTTCATTTTTCCCTCCCTCAAGGTTATCCCCTACGCTGTGGGGGAAGCATATCCCACCCTCATCACCAGGATAAGCCCTGATAGACTTAACCCAATCAGCAAATTCAAATTCCTGTGGCTACAGTGATTAGTTCAGGGATGATTGTGTGACTAGTTTGGACCAATTAGATCACAGGAGGAATTTTCAGGGGGATCCTGGGTCTTCTGTGAAAATTCCTGGACATTCTCTTTGTGTTAAATATGAATGTGGAAGCATGGAAGCTGCCAAGGGAAGTCAGCCTTGGGTAAAAGTAGCACCAAGGAAGTCAGTACAGAAAAACAGAAAGAAATTAGAGCTCTGCTGATTTCACTGTGCAGCTAGATTTAGCCTCAATTAAAGCCTACTCTACTTTTAGATTTTTTCAGCCAATAACTCTCTTTCATCATTTAAGTTGAATTGAATTATGATGCACAACTGGGTTTGACAGCCTCTGCTTTAAGTTTGTGACTATCTATATAAAGGGAAACTGAATGTAGTTATTCAGAGATCTACTGAACAAACACCAAGCAAGAGATGAAAAAACAAGGTCCAGAAAGGCATAGACAATTTCTACTAGATAAGAAATCTGAAGACATCTGAACTTGGGTACGAGTTGGAGCAAAGATCATTTCAAAAGCACTGATAGCCCCTTAGAACAGTGTGATTTTTCTTTTCTTCTCTTTTTTTCCCTGTCCTCTTTCCTCCCTCCCCTTCTGCTCCCCATTCCTCTCCCTTCTCTTCTCTCTTCTTCTCACTTATATTAGGAGAGAAAAAAGAAACAAAGAGACTTGGAAATACATATAGGCTCCTTCCCTCAAAAACCTGATAATTCTTTTTAAAAAAGATTTACTTAGGGGTACCTGGGTGGTTTAGGGGTTGAACATCTGCCTTAGGCTCAGGTTGTGATCCTGGGGTCCTGGGATGGAGTTCCACATCAGGCTCCTTGTGGAGAGCCTACTTCTACTTCTGCCTGTGTCTCTGCCTCTCTCTGTGTCTCTCATGAATAAATAAATAAAATCTTAAAAAAAAGATTTATTTATTTACTTGAGAGAAGGTGAGTACACGGGGCTGGGGTAGGGGGAGTGCAGAGGAAGGGAATCTCAAGCAGACACCCCACTGATTGAGGAGCCCAAGGGGGTTTGATCCGAAGACCCCGAGATCACAACCCTGAGAACATGACCTGAGCCTAAACCAAGAGTTGGACGCTTAACCTACTGAGCCACCCAGGTGCCCCAACCTGATAATTTTTTAGCAGTCAATTAGAAGCTAGTCTTGCAAGAGAAACTAAAGTCTACATGGAAGGCAATTGCAAGGACTTTTGATTTAAATCTTCCCTAAAACCTTGATGCTCCTCAGAGTCATTAACAAACTCTAGGCAGTGTTTTTCAGATTTCATCCCACAACTTCTGAATTAAGTGCTTGGAGCAAGGAGAATCTGATTTAGTTCCCGCTGCCTTCCACCTCGGCCAGATCATGGTGACTCTAACGCAGCTCATGTAGGCACCATACTCTGTGAAAGCTTGTCCTGAGAGATATCTCAGAATTGGAGACTAATAGTTACTAATCATTATTTAGATAGCTACTTATGCCTAGGAGTGGTCTTCGAATAGCGCTTTAAATTTTATATAATTTTAGTTATAGCAATCAGTGATAAGGAATTGTTGAAAGTCATTGTTTCATAAATGGTTTCATTTTTTAAAAGTTAAGGATAAGAGGGTGGTTAAGAATAAGAAAGTCTCTTCAGTGATTCAGTGAACTACACTATGAGATGCCTGAGTGCTCAAATCATGAAGCTGTGGCTTGAGCATTTGGGAGCAGTTTACCTGGATGGAAGAGAAATTAGTGCCTAGAAGGAAAGACTTCTTGGACTGTTAATCTTACCCAGTCTCCTCAAGGCGATGGTAAACACTGAGGTCTTTGCCTAGCTATTGTATACCAAAAAAGATTCTCATTTTCTCTCACCAGAGAGAAGAGGGGGCAGCTCCCTTAGTCATTTCGGGCTGACTACAATAGATTTCTCATAAAATTCTGTGTAAATTGCCCGAGTGTTAGTTATCCCATCAGTAAGAGTGAGCATAAGTAATAATACTGATGTAAATAATCATCCTGTAAACTCTTTATTGCTAAGGAGTTCAACATGAGGTCATGTGTTTTGAACATCTGGTCGAATGACTGAATTGTGAATTATCAAGGTCTTGCGAAGAAGGGCGAGAGCTGTCTGCTATCTTTAGGATTCCTGCCTCTTTGTGAAATCATCCAAAATAGTCAGTTTGGAGAAATAGGAAATTTAACTTCCAGTACTGAAGGTGATCAGAAAACTATGTTCTTCGGCCCTGTTTAGGGAAGGGAATGATGAAGAGAACTCTCCTAGCTGCCTGAGTACTAGGCAAGTAGTGGTTGGTTGCAAAATGCATCCTGATTCCTCCCACCCCTGTATGCATACCCTTTGCAATATAACTTCCCACTTTTCCTATCAAGAGGTAGATTTTATCTTTCCATCTCTTGACTGGCCCTGGCCACATGACTTGCTTTCGCACCAATGGGACGTTAGCAGATGTGATTCCAAGGAAAGCCATGAAAAGTGTTTACACGTTGGGCTTTGACCTTTCTTATTACCCTGGGGAGCCCTGTAACCACCACTATGTGAAGAAGCTGGGGCTGGCCTATTGGAAGGTGAGAGATACTTCGGTTGACAGCCAGCACTGCCTGACAGCCCTCCACACCTCCAGACATGGCAGTGAAGCCACTCTACCTATCCAGCTCTCATCAACACTTGGCCTTGTGAGCAATAATACCACGGTTCTTGTTTCAGCCCCCAAGTTTCAGGGTGGTTTGTTATGGAGTGAAAGCTAACTGATACAGATCTTATGGTCAGAATATTTGTGTCCTCCTCTAAACTCATATGTTGAAATCCTAACCCCCAAAGATGATGGTATTAGGACAGACAATTTGGAGGTAATTAGATCATGAGGGGGGACCCCTCATGAAAGGGATGAGTGATGTTCTAAAAGAGACCCCACAGACCTCCTTAGTCCCTTCTTCCATGTGAGGACCCAGCCAGAAGTCTGTGGCCCTGAAGAAGGCCCTCACCAAAGCATGCTAGCACCTGCATCCTAGACTTCGCAGCTGTGACAGATACATTTCTGATGTTTACAAGTCTCCTACTCTGTGGAATTTTGGGATGGCAGCCCCAATGGACAACCTCAGTGGAGCATACCTCTTAAAAGCACTTAGTACTTTGATTTGGGGGAGAGTGTCAGTCTCTTCCCTTAGGCAAAATTCTTTGAGGGCAAAAAGGGTTTTGAGCTTATTGCAGCAGACACACTTTACATTCTCATCAGATTCCTTGGCTTAGCCTGCCTGCTGGACCCCAGATCACTTGCTCTGCCTGGGCCGCTGCCATAGCCACCAGACTCCACGTGGGTCCATGTGGTGCTGACCCTGGAACCGAGGCTGCTGTCCTCAGGTCCCCTCCCTCCACTTCCAGACTCCAAAGGGGTGCCATCCAAGACCCGGCTTCCAGAGCAATTGCTGAAGGGGCCAGATGATGCAACCAGGAGTGCAGGGCAGCAAACCAAACCACAAAGGTGCAGACAAGAGGGCAGTGAGCAGACAAATTCCCTTTCTTTCCTCCTTCTGATGTGCTTTCTGAGAGTGGTTTCTCTACAAAGCCTGTCTGATCCAAATAGATCCCTCATCTGCTGGGCATCCAGTGGTGTCTCTCTCAAGGCTTGTCTCAAAGCTGTGGCCCACACAGTAAGGTGTCACCTGGGATTGCTTCCAGGGCCCTGGGCCTCACGTCCCCTTTCCTCATTCTTCCTAACCAGGGACTGTACCTTCCAAATCAAGCATCAGCACTCAAACTCGAGCGGTGTGTGTCTGGGGATGCAGAGGGAGATACTCAATTTGTATTCTTAGCTTGTCAGACATTTTCTGGTGCCCAGGCCTTCTCTAGCTCAGTGCTCATTTGTTGTGGTCACTTGAAGGATTTCATCAGAAACACTGCTAGGGATAATGCAGAGTTGGACTCACAGAGGTCACACTGAGGCTCAACCATAGCAGGAAAGCCTTAGGGTGCTGCTCCCTGATGGCCATCTTGGGCCATATATATTAATTCATTGTCACTTAATTTATTCGTTTCTGTGTACGTGACACACATAGTATTCAAAAATGCAGATCTGGAGAAGGTAATACAGAAATCTCCCTCACACTTTTTTTCCTTCCTCCATCCTATTTCCCAGAGGGAATCCCTTTATCAATTTGTGTGTGTGTGTGTGTGTGTGTGTGTGTGTGTGTGTGGTATGTATGTCCTTACTGAGATATGCTATACAAACACATCTTTTATTTTCTAATATTAATTATATTTATTTTATTTTTAATATTAATTATTAAAAACACTTTTAATATTTAATATTAACTTAATAATTTAAATTTAATATTAATTATTATTTAATACTGTTCTACTCCTTGCTTCTCCTACTCTATCATGTGTCCTGGAGATCATTGGAAATCATTTCATAAGAGCTACATGACCTTTTTAATGGCTGTGCAGTTTTCCACTGTATGGTAGTCACAGAGTTTATCTAAAGAGTCCCCTAGTGATGTTTCTAATCTTTGTATTGCAAAATACTGCAATATGTTATACATACATATATCTCTGAGCAACTAATAAAGTCTTAGAGGTGGAATTGTGGAGGCAAAGGGCTTTGTGTGCCTTTGGTATTTTGATATTTTGAAATTGCCAAATAGAAATATTATTTTCTTAATGTTTGTTTACATTTCTTGGCTCAGAATGACCGTCAGTATCCTACCTCTCTTTAGCATCTTCTACTGCATCTAAAAATGTGGAAGTTTAACAGCAGTGGCGGGAATGTGATCTGACTTTCCAAACAGAAGAGATGGGGGCAGGAGTCTGGAGGGAAGGGGAGAAACTGATTTGAAGCAAGGAGACAATTGGAGGTGTGCCAAAAGCAACACCCTTTCATCATTACAGGGAAGCAAATTCTAGGAGGCAAGATGAGCGCTGCAGTGATCAAAAAGGCAGAGGAGAGGAACAAAATCTGCCTTAGGTAAAGCCAGGACCAGGCAGTGAAGGGACTAATTAGGAGAGTAAAGAGACAAAGGCTCACTCTCACATATGGAGTAGATCTTTAATTACTTTAAATAGGTGAAAGATTCATTACAAATTATGATTGTTCTCCCTGGACATCCTCTGGTAACAATACAGGCTTTTTCCTTCCCCTCTGAGTTGGACACATCAGAACTGTGGCAGTGGCACATGCCATGTCTCTTCCAAGACATGGGAAAGCTCAAGGGACTTCCTTCTTCTGGTACGTGCAGCACTGCCAAGGCAGCCCTTTCCATGCTTCTGGTGCTCCTTTCGGGGGGAGCGCACCTCTGAGTGCAGATGTCTTGGAGACCTCTGCCCTGAGCCTGGGCACAGAGCTGCGAGGGAGACCACTCTGCCTCTACCCAGCAGCTGGTCCCTGCCAACAGGTGGCTGAAGAGTAGGGTGCTGACAGCTCCTCCATTCTCAGAATTTCTCTAATCTCTGCCCTTGCTGACTACTTCTATGTCCTTTCCACTCACTCATTCACTTCATTCTTGGCTTCAGAGATCTCGCAGTCAGTCCTTTTATCATTTCAGCAGAAGAGTTTCTGCAATGGAGGGCAGATCTCTCTGCTTAAACCAGGGTATAGAATGTCCAGGAAGAGGCAGTAAGAATGGTTTTTATGAATGTAAACTCCATAATTCTTTTTTAAATATTTTTATTTATTTATTCATGAGAGACACAGAGGAAGAAGCAGAGGCACAGGAGAGGGAGAAGCAGGCTCCCTGCAGGGAGCCCAACGTGGGACTCAATCCCAGGATCTCTGGATCATGACCTGAGCCACCCAGGCACCCCTAAACTCCTTAATTCTACCAGAGTTTTCCTTTTGTTGTGTCTCTGATGTTGTATCTATCTAGAGGGAAGACTCTATGAGAGGTAATACTGCGCAGAAATTACATATACTAACTAATGAGAAGAGAGTACTGTGCCTTAGAACTCTATGATTCAGATTTGGTTGGTCAAATGCCCATTTTGCAAGACAAGATAGCATTTTCTTTCATTAAAACCCTTTCACATTTTGCCACAATACGTGCATATTTATCATGGCAAACTTCCCCTGTAAATTAGGCATAGGGATAGAATCATCTGGGAGGCAGGAATCACGTGCTAGGGTAACCCTGGACCACATCTGAAGCCAGCACTTTGAAATGTATATTACAGTTATGACCTATTTGAATTTCCTGTCTAGAACACGTGTACCGGTAGGTAGCATGATGGCATCAAGCTAGAAGTGCCTAAGACAATTTTGTGTTCTCCATCTTCTAAGTGGAATAAAACCAATTCTATTAGGTTTTGATAAAGTCTGGTAGTCAGAATTATAACCCAGGCTTCTTCATACTAGCAATAATTGTTTTGCATAGTTTGGTGTTCAAAGCTTAAATCATATTAAAGGAGACTAAATGGCCCAGAGAGTTTGGATCCATCTAAAGGAAGGAATCAGAAAGATTCCTGATTTGTTTGATTTGCCTAATCACTGTCCAAATTAATGGTCAAGATTTTTATGCTAAGGAAATGTTTTTCAAATATGCTCTTCAATGGAACCCCAATGCATAGAAAATAAGTAAAGGCTCGAGTTATGTCTCTTTGCATTTCTCCTCTCTCTGCTCCTTGCCCTTCTGTCTTTCCAAACCTAGATGCCATGGACATCTCAGAACTGGATAGAGCTGGCAAGGGCTGAGTATTTCTGCATTATCAATACCTGACACAGCATCCAGGACATAAGGGTGCCCAATTAATGTTTGAGAAATTACACAGAGTCTAGTGCCTACAGAAATGTGAATATAAGATGTTTTAGGTGAAAATTTTTAGAGTTTGTGTATTAAAAAATTGATCCAAATATGATCTATGTCTTGTAAGTGTATCTTCCTTGACAACATGAGAAAGGGCCTGTGAGGCTTATTTTGGGAATGTGAGAGGTAATATACGTGTTGTGATCCACTTCTAGGCAAATGTGGCTTCTAGAGCGGTAGGGGACAAAGTAGGATCACCTGATGGACAGGAGAGACTCTGAGATGACATCAATATCTGTGTGTTCATCTATCAGGAGAGTTGTTTGACTCATCTACCTGCCTGATGTGCTCTTTTCCCATACAAAGTTGTGTGCTCACGCACACATGCATCACTCCTTGGTCAAGGCTTATGGTAGAGTCATGTACTCCCCCAAAACTCTGGTTCACGGAATGTTTTAAAAATAACTTTGAATTTGTTGCCAAGATTTTTTAAGTTGGGAAAGCTCAAGGTTTCAAGCTCAAGTTCATATATAAGCTCAAGTTCATATATAAATCCAGATTTTTTAAAATTTCTTTTGAAAAAGAAGATACAGCAACACAGTGAACCTTCCTCTTAAGCACTGGTTCCCCAAGTGTGATCCCTGGGCCAGCAAACCAGTACCACCTGGAAAGTTGTAGAAACTTTGGGGCGGGCCCAGCAGCCCTTCAGTGATACTGATGCACACCTACGCTTGAGAACCACTCACTGCTATTGGCTATCATTGGGTAGAGTTTGGTAGTGCGAATGCTTTCCACTGAAGCTGTTGCATTCATTCACGTGATGATCTGGCCCTTATAACCATGTGAGGTTCTTTTTTTTTTTCTTCTTCTCTTTTTCTATTTGGATTAGGTCATTTAGTAGGAAGGCATGAAATTTTCAGACCTCCAATTATGAATTTGAGGCCCCAAAGATCTGAGGTCATGCAGAGATCTTTAGGAACCCTACCACCATCCCATAGGCATATCAGATCTGACTTCCCATCTTTTTAGCTGCTGCCCATGTGGCAGTATGAGAAAACTCAATTAGTACAAACAGATAAGAGCGTATTAAAGTCTTGGGAGGAAGAGAGCCCTGGTTGAGGTCCCTAATGCATGCAAGTAAAATGGTTAGATAAAGCTTTATTTAATTATGTTGCAGGCGGGAAGAGAGTCACATGTAATCTTGGTGTATTTAAGTGTGTGTTTTTTAATGAACTTTTCAGAATGTCTGTATAGTTTCTGCCAGTTTGTCAGGCAGCCATCAATTACTCAGTCTCACCCTAAATATAAATAAGCCACCATTTCACTATCAGCGAACATCTACCAAAGCCAACTCTCTCTGTGTGGGTCAGCACTCTAAGTAATTGTCATTTGTGAGTCCCACATGGAGGTACCCTTGAATAAGCCTTCTGTTTACTCACCCAACTGCTATTCTTATTAGATACAGATACGTAAGACTCTTAGATCAACCTAAGGCTTTAGGGTTTTTTTGTTTGTTTATCTCTTTCAGACCCCATAGATCATATTTAGCTTCCTGAACTACTTATGACATAATATTAATTAGTGCCTATCAAATACCCATATCTTTTGTATTTCCCTGCCCTGAGGTGGGGTCATAAGGCTAATTCTTAGTGGAATGTCAATAGCAGCGCTGTGTTACTCCTGGTCTATAAGAGAAGGCACATCTTCTCCATGCTTTCACCTTTCCCACTTTGGTGATGTGAGAAAATACATATTTGAGTTGATGCAACTGTGAAGCAGGAGCAGCCTGGATCCTTGATTTACCGTCTGAAAGAGTGCTGTGCAAAACTACCTAACCCACTTTAGACTTTGGTTTGAGCAATAATTAAGCCCTTGTTGTATTTAATTTTGTTATGGATAATTTTGCTACAGATTGCCTGCCCTCTCCTGACTAAAGTAAACTGCCACAACTCTGATAAGTTGGTTTGTCTGAGGAACATGCTAGGACTTCCGTGGAAGCCAGTAGGAAAGCAGCATCAGCGTGGAACCTGCAGATGCTGACCCTTGAAGGGTCATCAGCCCACTTGACGGTTTCCAGAGAATGAGGCTTGTTCTAGATTGGAGTATGTATCCAAGATTTGATCTAATGGGTAGGTAGCAGCAGGATTTTCTGGGCATCAGCAGCTACATTTCAGAAGAAAAGCATATTTCCTTAAGATCATAAGGGGAGAATCGTGGTGATTTAAGATAATTTTATGATTTGGGGGAGGACCCCAGCTAAATACTGAGAGGGTATTACATAGATGGGGCTAAGCTATTAAAGGATGAAGGCTAGATTGAGTGAACAGAGCCCCAAAGAGGATGACTGAGGTTAATTACAGAGTTTATGACCAGAAGAAAAAGTTGGACGGGAGGGGATACTCAGGAACTAAAGAAGAGGCCCAGATTGGAGTTTGGATGACCAGTTAGATGAAAGTACCATTGCCTGGGCTAGGGAATATGGGATGAGAGGTTCAGTTTTGTTTGTGATGAATATATATATTCATACACACACACACACATCATCATCATCATCATCATCATCATTATCATCATCCAAATGTCAGTAGTGGTGCCAGCAAGTAGCTTGGAGGGGCTCATAGTCTCTTGATAATTTCAATTAATCTTCCACTTCGCCACTTCAGTTTTATATATATATATATATTTTTTTACACAGTTGTAGCCAATACAATGTACATGCTATACAAAGTCAGTATTAATACAACCCCAGGCCTTCCCTTCCCACTAGAGTGCTATTTCTAAGTCTCTCCTATGTAGAAATTCTGGGGCCTTTACTGTCAAGTAGAGATGTCCATTCAGAAGTTGTATATATGGGTCTGGAGGTCAGGAATGAGATTGGGGAAGAAAATAATAACTTTGCAATCATTGGTATAAAGATGGAAATTTAATTTGTGGGATAGAAAGAAATTGCTCTAGAAAAGTGTATCAAAGAGAAGACGTCCTAATATAGAAACCTGAGCAGCACCAATGTCTGCCAAGTTGAGAAGACCCATGATGGTGATTAAAAGAAAAGAATTTAGAATGGTATCCAAGAAATCAAGGTAGGGGAGAGTTTTCTGGAAGAGAGAATGATCATCCACAGTTACTAAAATTGTAGCGAGAGTAAGGACAAAAAGGCCAGCTTCAGATTTTCCCAAATGGATATCCAGATGGCACTAGAAATGGTCAATATTAGTATGGAAAGACAGACCAAGGAATGAATGACAGCTAAGAAAATGGAAGTGTTAAGTGGGGACAACTTCCTCCAGAAGATCAGCTATAAGGAGATAGTGAGAAAGGAATTTGGTTTGCTACTCTGCCTATAACAGCCATAGTGGCCTTTTTAGTGCATGAGTCAGACAGATCACATTACTTCTCTTCTGGAAACCTGCCAGGCAGGACTCCTCATTTCTCTCATTATCAAAGCCAAAGAACAATCTATGATGTCTGACATGACCTGCTTCCCCATCAGCCAGAACTCTTATGATTGCTCCCCTTGCTCACTCCCCTTCAGCTATGCTTCCTTTTGTGCTGACGTGACAGGTGTGCTCCTTTCTTAGCTCTGGCCATTCTCTTTGCTTCGAAAATTCTTCCTTCAAACATCTTCTAACTCACTCATCTCCTTCAATTTTTGACTCAAATGCTTTTTCAATGAATAAAATCCTGACTGGTCTTTGACAATTACCTACTTGCCCTCCAACCTCCACACTCTTTCTTCCTTCTCATTCTACTCTGTTTTCTTTTTTTCCATCTCATTTATCACTTAATATATTATGTCTATTTGTGTGTCGACTGTCTTTTCTTGCTAGTAGTATATGACCTCTTCCAAATCAGGGATGCTTGACCATTTTATTCCACTGGTACATCCCATACACTTCCCATATGCATGCTGGAATAGTGCCTGGCACAAAGATGGCCTTAAATTAATGGTGTTCCATGAATGAAGGCATTTAAAAATATATTTTGAGGCCAATGTGGAGTGGGGGGACAATGGATGGAAGGAGGTGCCCAAGAGTTTGGGACGCTGGCACAGAAGAGAGTCGGTTATATCCAGGGGTGTGGTGGATGGAGATTCACATAAGGTTGGTCTTAGTTGATTAGGATGCATTGCCACTGAGGTCCAGGTTGTAGGTTCAATTCCCAATTGGGGCCACTGAATATTATCTCCTTCTGACCCTGGGCTGCATTGACATCCCATCAGACATGGAAGTGGCCACAAGGGATGGGCATGTCAGGCTGGCTCTTTGTGCCTTTGTGACTCTCTCTGGGAAGAGGGTGGTCAGCAGCTACATTTCAGAAGAAAAGCATATTCTAAGGTTTTCTATTCACATGCTTTTCACTTAGCAGGCTCCTCCTACCAACTTCTTTTAAGCACAGAGAAGGTTGGGAGGAAGGCTGCCAAGGAAGGGTGTTCTCTCCACAGTCTGCCTCTTGCAGGCTGACAAGGCAGCTGAGTTACAAGAGAGGAGAGCTCTTTGCCTCTGGAAGCCTACAAAGCTGGGTTCAGTTTCCTACATGAGCTCTCCCACTATGTTCTCTGTTGACACAGACAGGCATGGGGCAACCCTTAGGCTCTACAAAGATAACCTAATAACAGCTTGGCCAGAGCGCACCATCCTTCCCAAGCTTCACAAAGAGACTTGGATGATGAAGCAACCACTTGCCACCAAAACAGCAGTTACCACCTCCTCCCCCCTGCCACCCCCAGGAACTCAGAATCATCGACAAGCTGCCTGCTAGGTTGGTTGATATGTCTTTTATTTAGCGTTCTGTTAATTTGCTAAACACTGTTTTAGTCTATATGACTGTAGAAGATAAAAATGCAGTAGGTGGTTTATAGGAGACAAGTTGCAAGAGAATGTTCAGTGCTGTGAGCCTCACACACAATACCTACCCTCAGAAGGGCTGGATTTTCCCTCGAGCTATGGGGAGTGAGCGAAGCGAGATTCCCTGTCCTCTTTACGGGCTTTCTTTGACCTGCTCCTCCCCTTGGTGCTGTGTGGTGGGCGTGCAACTGTTGCAAGTAGGTGGCACAGCTGTTTGCTTTGACTGCCTCTGTACCTCGGGGATCCCAGCCTCACAGTTAACATTGCAGGATGAAAATGGCATTTATGCTTTAATAAACTCACCCTATTTCTTTGTTAGAGGAAGAAGGGGGGGGGATCCCACCCACCACGTTGCCAGCTACATGTCACCGCTCAGAGCACACCAGAGTGGCTAATGTTTTCCAAATTCTCCCTTGCATTGGAAATGGAAACCATTAGAAAAATATTGGGATGGTGTGAAGATTTCCCAAACACCTGCCTCCCACCTCTTATGCACATATGCCTGGTTCTTGCAAAGCATGTAGCTTTTTTTTTTTTTTTTTTTGCCGTTTGGTGCATTTTCATTTCCAAGCGCATGTATATTTTATAAGAGTATGTGTACATACTTCTTGGTGATTTACTTGTAAATTTCCTAAGTGGGGAAGCCACACAAAGGTCGCCAAGCTGTGGACGGAATTAAATAGCATTTCCTAATAGAAAATAATAAAGCAGGCGTCAGAAATGTATAGGCAAGGGGGGAAAAAGCATTTTCAACCAGAAAGTTATTGAGTGTTTATAATCAAGGAGCTGATCCTGGAGAGGAGGGGGGTCCGCCCTCCTCTTCTCTGTCAAATAAATCACTGCAGGCTCTCAAACTTGTCGCTCTGAAGGGCTAAATCTTTCAGGCTTTGCTCCTTTTTGTACTGCAAAAACAACACAGTCCCGGATCCTTGCTGGAACACCTGTTTCTCCCTCCTCCCTGCCTGGTAATATCTAGCAAAACGTATTTCACGGGTTACCTCGGGTAGCACATTTTGCTGATTTGACTTGAAGTATCCATAACTATGATGGACTTCTTTGCCTGACTCAGAAATCAGCTGCTTTTCAATCCCCCATCTAGAACACCTCCATAAATCAGAGGAAATAGCAACATTGACTTCTTGCTACTGTTGTCATTATATTATTTTTATTAACTAGCCTGTTATTATTTTAACATTGTGAAGCAACAAATAACTCAATCTAGGATAATGAAATCCATAGTGTTAAGGAAGTTTGGAATTGGAAGGGCCCTTAGATTTTACATCTCTAAATAATCTGTAATGACAATTGAAACCTGATAGCATGTAATAATCTTAATGATTGTTGTGTTCCATGTTTATTTAATATTTTTGCCTTTAGATTTTCAGATGTTTTAAGATAATGGTTGATACGTTTTGGAGTAGATGTTTCATATTTTTTTTTCTCCAAGCTTATGTTTTGCTATATAAGCAAGAAATGTTTCATTTATTCATGTATTATTTTAAGTATCTTTATTGAATACCTGCTATGTTCTGAGTACTATTCTAGGTGCTGAGGATAACAGAGTGAACAAGAATGCTGTCATGAAGCTTATGTGTTTATAGGGACATTAGACAGTAAATGAGTAAATTAATAAACACAATAATTTTGTATTATCATGGGCACTGGTGAAAACAAGACAGGGTTATATGATAATGACTGAGGGGTTGGCTGCCTAAGATCGGGTGATCAGGGAACACATCTCTGAGGAGGTGACATCAGATGTGAGAACTGAATGACAAGAAGGAGGTAAACAAAGATTTGGGAAAGGAGTTTTCCAGGTATTGTGCTACTGTAAAAGCCTAAGGCAGGGGTGAAGTTGGCAGGACCAAGAAGAGAGAGAGCCAGACTGAGCTGGGGGAAGGGGTTGTGTGTGAGATGAACTCAGAAAGGTCCAGATCACCTGAAAACTTGTAGATCACTGTCTTAATCTGTTCAGGCTGCTATAACAAAATATCATAGACTGAGTGGCTTATAAAACAGAAATTGGTTTCTGACAGTTCTGGAGGCTGTATGTCCGAGATCAAGGCGCCCACAGATTTGGTGTCTAGTGAACCTGCTTCCAGGTTCATAGATGGCTGTCTTCTCACTGTGTCTTCACATGAGAAGGGGTGAGGGGGCTATCTAGGGTCTCTTTTATAAGCGTACTAGTCCCATTCATGAGGGCTCCACCCACATGACCTGAGCATGTCCAAAGGGCCCCACTTCCCAATATATGGTGGGGATTACGTTTCAACATATGGATTTTGTGGGGACACAGGCATCCAGTCTATAGCAATCTGAGAAATAGTTTGAGTTTTACTTTAAGTGCAACATGAAGCCCTGTGTGTGTGTGTGGGCCCCCCCCCACATGGGGGGGGGATGGGCATGGTTTAAAAAGGGGAAAAATGTTGCAGAGCCCATGTGTCTGCAGGAACTGGAAGGCAGGTTCATGAAAGTCTGTTCTGATGAGTGCACAAGGTCTGAGTGTGGACAAGGGTGCTTCCTTGAAGAGAATTCAAAACGTTTCCAACAGAAGGAAGGGGAATGGATGGCAAGCAGCCAAAATCAAAGATGTTACATTGCTAGAATCTCTTCTGTAGAAAAATTTTTACAGGCTTTTGAACATGAGCAAAGACTCTTTCTTTCTTTCTTTCTTTCTTTCTTTCTTTCTTTCTTTCTTTCTTTCTTTCTTTTTCTTCTTCTTCTTCTTTCTTCTTTCTTTCTTTCTTTCTTTCTTTCTCTTTCTTTCTTTCTTTCTTTCTTTCTTTCTTTCTTTCTCTTTCTTTCTTTTCTTTCTTCTTTCTTCCTATTTTTTATCTATCATAATCTATCTATCATCAATTTTTCTGTGTCTTTTTCTATTTACCTATCCAACCTTTCCCATATGTAAAGGGTCAGAAAGAAGAGGACACTGAGGGGCATTTACTTTGTAGAATTTTGGAGGTCAAGTAAGGCAGTAGCTTTTCCTCAGTGGAGATATATTTAGAGACTTCATTGTAATGATGAAGGTAATCTTCATTTATCCACTTAGGTTGGGTTTCCTCCAAAGCAGATGTGGAGACAAAAATTAGGGTGCAAGTAATTTATTGGGAGGTGGTTCCAGGAACAGAAAGGGAGTGGGGGGAATCAGGGAAGAAAGGAGAGCCAGTACATGGTGTATTAATGAGTGGGCATATATGGTACTGATGGCTATTTCAGGGGTGGACTCAGGAATATGGACAGGACACTTGTATGATAATTTAATAAAACATCAGTTATAGATGATGCTGGTAATATTCTAACATAAATTCCCCATTTCATGTCCCTGAAGAAAATTCTACTCATTTGGGGCACGCTCACCATGGACCCTGGCATGCTCCTTAATCTGGTGTGGCTTTTAAAACTTGCTACTTCAGATTTTATAGAAATTATGCCCATGGCGACTGAGGCTCTACATTTGAGGGTCACTAAACCTTAGGGGTCCCTCTGTGATATCTGCCCTTTTATGTCTAAAGACAGTGATCACCATCTTTAGATTGCTGAGGTTGGAACTTTTCACATAGAGTTGGCTTTCTAGGACATCGGGAAGTTCCTGAGAGTTGGAGAGTATAGTGAGTACCTTAGTGCCATGCCCAGATTTCCCTCCAGGACATAGGCTCTCATCCCCCTGCTGTTGGGGGATGGGCTGCTGGTAGCTCACAGCTAAGGCCCTGTCCAGGAAATGCCCTTAGCCAAGAAGAGATCCCTCACTCCAGATTGCACTCCTTCCCGGGCAGTAGCCTATATCCAATGACTGGTCAATGCATGACTACCAATGCCAGATCCACTTCTTCGACTAGGGACAACTCTGAGGAACCATCTTAGCTCCAGAGCTCCTTGTGGAACAAGCTGAGGCCTCTGCTGCCATTGCATCAAAGTGTGACTTCTCCTTTTTCCCAATTCGGCTTCATTCACACACTTGTCCCCCACAATGTCAATCTCCAAAGCACACTCCCATAAGCCTCCTACACCCAAATCTCTGTGTCAGAACCTGTTTCCTGAGGTGTCTGACTTAAAGGTCTAATGAAGGGGCATGGCTTATGCCTGCTTATTTGATCTCCATCTTTTTTTCCAGTAGCAGCTGATAGAGTCTAAAAAGGCTTCATTGATATCCCTGGAAACTTGAAGGTCCTTGTGAAGATAGGCTATTTGGAGAGGTCCAAAGTGACCATTTTGTTGTAGAGCCCTTGATATCATTCTTGTATGGAAAAGAGCCTTCTGGATGCCCAAGGAGTCTTAGTAAACAGATGGCACCCATGGCCCCTGGAGCTAGCCAAGTGCAGAATGGTCTGTCAAGTGATGAAATGTTTCCTTGAGATTTCTATGACTGTAGAATGTTTGAAGAGGCCAACACATATCACAAAATGTAGACAGGGTAGGACAGCCTACAAAAGGAGGAAGGAATAAGAAACCTTTAACACTTAGATTTAATATTCTTGGAAACAGAAATGAATGATTTAAAGCTTATTAGCTTATGTTTATTTACCATTTGGTGCCTAGTGTTCCTATGACATAATTTGCTTCATAGTTTTAGAATTCCATTTTACATACCAATAATATCTTACACTTTCTGTGTATAGCACATTTCATCCAGAGACTGTGGAGGTATCTATCCATGGAGGAAGGCACTACACTTAGGTTTAGCTACACAGTAGCTAATAATATATACACAGAGAAAGAGAGTTATGAAGTCACTGCACCTTAATAAATTCTTTGTTATTGAAATAATCTATTGGAGGATGGTAAGCATAGTGCAAAAATTTCTATAAGCTTTCAAAGTCGGCCTGCCCTAATGATTGAGGAAGCCATAGTATGAGTTTTCATTTTTCTCTGGCTTCCTACCAAACTCAACCCTTGACATTGACAATCCAGCAGCAGAACTTATGCTCAATGCTAAATATTTAAATATTACATCTACAAAACATTGATGACTGATTTAACTATCAAATTATAAGGAAACTTATGGGTAAAACATTTTCTTAATGTTCTAAAAAATCTAGTACTTGATAATAGCATAATAAGTTCAAAAGGGCACCTGTGCTGGCATAATCACCAAATTTCAGAATCATGTAAATTGATACAAACTATATGAGAAAACATTTTATTATTTTCGAAACTTCAAGGTGCGAAAAATCAGGTGCTAGGTTTTATAACATCATTGCAAATTATTTTCTTTTATGAAGCTTTGCAATTATATGACCATTTCTGAATTGAATGAATTCTTTCTACCTCAAATATTTAATTTGGTGAAAAGAAGCTTTAGACACCAAGGATTTTATGTCATATTAACAAGGATGCTCATGCAGTATTGAATGTAAATTGAAATACTGGCACAGCCTAAGTGTCCATTTATAGAGGAATGGTTATATAAATTGTGACTTATTTATAAAATACAGTTTTGAGTAAACAATAATGCAAACATACCTCTACTGGCCATAGAAACATGGCCATGCCATATTATTGGCTGATAAAAGTGGATTGTAAAATAGTATGTAGTATAATTCACTTATATATAATTGTATATAGGTAGATAGATAGATAATAGCAAGTAAAGATATATTATATGTACTTACATATAACAGTGAGTAGTTCTCCAAATGTTAATTGTGATTATCTCTATCTAAAGAGTAGAACTTCAAGTGATATTTATTCTTTGTATCTTTGCTTTTACAATAGCTATGCATTATTTTTACAAAACACAAAACAAAACAAAACAAACCCAAAACTATACAGCCTCTGAAGATCACCACTCTTTCCTCCTTAAAGAACTTTCTTCATTGAGCTTTCAGGACAATATTCCAACCTGATTTTCCACTTAGCTCTTAGGCCATTTCTGTTTCCTTTCACCTCCCCTTTCCCTTAATGCTGGAGTGATCCACAGCTTGCTCAGTCTTTGGTTCTCTTCTCTATATTTGCTTGGTGACTCCCTGGTTTATGGTTTTCAATGCCATTTATGCCAGATATTGTTTATCGTCCTTTGGCATCCATATGATTCCCTTCAGTTTCCTTCTGTATTTCAGATACTTGAAGGCTAACAACTATAGTTCCTAGACTCTTGCACATCTCAGCTTATGAATGCAAGTTAGGCTCATAAGTACTCCTGGGAGAAGTAGAAGATGGCAAGGAGTCCGAAGCCATTTTTCTATGGCAGCTCCATCTGACATGCATGCGTGTGTTCAGCCAGCGGGGCTCCACTTTTCACATCTTTTTGCAAGTTTCATGGGTGCAAGACATGGAATGGTGGTAGTGGTAACAGTGCCTTGCCTTCTGGATTACAGCTATGATAAAGAGACTTCAGAATAAAACATCCAGTGGTGGTCCCTGAATCATGTTCTTTCACCTCTTCTGACAAATTTGGAAGATTCTATCTTAAATACCTCTAATGGTTTCTCGGTCCTGCCCTGAACCCTGACTGAAAGGTCAGTGACCTCAAAATTTTATCTTCAGTCTAGAGCTCTTCTTTGAACTTTGGGCTCCTATATTTAGCCTCTACTTGACACTCCATTTAGATATGTAATAGGCATCTTGATCTTAAATCCAAAACTTAATTCTGATCTTCTGACGTTAACCTGCTCTTTCCACAGATTTCCTCATGTCAGTTGATGGCAATTTATATTTCCAGTTGCTTAGACCAAAACTTTTTGAAGATTTCTCAATCCCTGTTTTTCGCACCCTATATCATGTCCATCAAAAAGTCCCATTGTCTCTATCTTCAGAACCTCTTTTTGTTTCTGTAAATAGAACATAAGTTCCATAAAGGTATGGAATTTTGTCTGTTTGGATACTTTTCCAAAATAGTGTTGGCACATAGTAGATGCTCAATATTTTTGAATGAATAAATAAATGAAAAGATGAGTAATAAATGAAAAGGTAAATAGGATCTAGTTTGGAAGCATCTTTAGCTGACTTTCTTCTAGCTTACAGAAAACACTCAGGTATGCTTTTAGAGGACAGATTCCTGGTATTTTTAGAGCATTTTTAGATATATATGCATCTAAGTCTTATCTAGAGTTTGATTCACTAAGCATTTTTATCTTTGAATGGAGAAATAGAAATATCTTACCTTAGAGCTGTTGTGCAGAATATGGACTGATTCCCCTTCTATTGTTGCGGCTTTGACAAAGTTCACGCTGTTTGAAAATCAATAGCAACTATTCATTGAGCACTACTATGTGTCAAATCCTGTTCAAGGCATTTATGTTTCATTTTTATTATCAAAATGATGCTTTTATATAGCATAACAGAATGAAAGAAGGGATTAGGAAGAGAAAAAAGAAGTCCAATTGTACTACAAGGTTTGTAATGAAAGATTATTTTCCTGCTCTGCCCTCTCCCCATCTTTGAAGTCCCCCTCCACGGAGACAATCACTTCCAACCATTTTGGTTGTTTCCTCTGGTATTTAACTTCGTATTTTAAAACAACAAGCTTGTATTTCAAGATCTTGAATTTCCATTTAAAAATATTATTGACTTCTCGCTTTGGGAGATAAGGATTCAGCTCTCCCAATTCCCCATCCTCTCATTATAGTTATTTCATAGCCTTGAAAAATTCAGTTTCAGCACTTGCTTTATTATGACCTGAATATTACTTACAGCTGAAATTTTTATGGCACTTTTGATTTTCTGGGGAGTTAATAATTGCTTCACTTTTTAACTTAGCTTTCTATATAACTATCAGAAATTCTTCCTTCAAACTCTAAAAATTCTTACACTCCTCTCAGTTCAATCAAACCCATTAGATTATCTATTAGTTACTCTCATTTTTTGTTCTTCTAGAGGACTAGAACCTCAATCCTCCTGTTCATATATGAGTGGCCTCCTTGAGGCCACTGCACAGCTATCATTTGGGACCCCCTTTCATCATCAGCTTTGGAATTGCCTGTTTCCTGACTCCTACGTTTTCCTTTTTTGGTTTTACTTCCTGGTCTTGTTGGGTAATATACTAAGGAGCTCCCTGAGCTAAGGTGCATGGGAGGTAGATATTTTGAGAGCTTGTAGATCTTAAAATGTCTTTATTTGATCTTGCATTTCACTGGTGGGTCGGCTTGGCTTGGAATTCTGGTATGGAACTCATTTTCCCTTGAGATTTTGACATCATTGCTTTATTGCCTTCTATCTTTCGGTGCTGCCATTAAGATAACTGATGCCATGATCTTTGCCATTCCTTTAAATGTCTTATGTGTTTTATTTCTCTTCAGAAAGTTTTTAGGACTTCTTTATATGTGCTGTCCTGAAATTTCAGTCTGGCTTGATTTCTTAGTCCGTTCAGGCTGCTATAACAAATATCATAAAATGGGCATCTTATAAACAATGGAAATTTTTTTCTCACAGTTTTAGAGGCTAAAAAATCCAAAAGCAGGGCTCCCACAGATCCTGTGTCTGGTAAGAGCCTGCTCCTGGTTCATAGACTGCCTTCTATATGGTGTTCTCATAGGTGAAAGGGTGAGGGATTTCTCTGGGGTCTCTTTTATAAAGGCATGAATCCCATTCATGAGGATTCCATCCTCATTAATTAATTACCTCCCAAGGGCCCTACTTCCAAACACCATTACATTGAGGAAATGGGTTTCAATGTATTAATTTTGGAAGGACAGTAATACTCAGCCCATAACACTTGATAATACTGATTTTTCAGTTATTGCACTGGGCACTGTATAGGCCCTTTCAAGCTGGAAATTCATCTCTTGCTATTCTGAAATTTTTCTCCAACAAATTGTTTAATAATTTCTTTCCTTCTGCTTTCTCTGTTCTCATTTTCTGAAAAAATTATTAATTGGATATTGAACTTCCTGGGTTTCTTACATCTTTTTACCTATTTTTGATCTGTTTATATACTTTTCTCCCTCCTCAAAATTGCCTCGTATATTTCAACATTTTCAGTACCTTTTTTCCATTTATGCTGTTATATCCCCAAGTATTCTCGTGTGACCCTGGAACCAGACTGCTGTGTTCATAACCCAGCTCTGCTGTGTGATTTTGGTCAAGTTACTTAACTTGTCTGTGACTTCCTCATCTGTAAAATAAGGATAACAGAATTTACCTCATACAGCTGTTATGATGACTAAACGGCTTAATATTTGTAGAGCACTTAGCATATTGCCTGGCACATAGTGAATTCTATGTAAGTGTTAGATTAATACAATAAATAAATGACACTCTGCCCTTGTTTCATGGATATGATATATCCACTTATTCTCTGGGAACATTATTGCCTTCTGTACTGTGTTTCTTCTGTTTGTTTGTTTCTATCCCTGTCTTTCATGTTAGACTTCTTAAATGTCAGACGGTTCTTTGTTGTATATTCACATTTAGGATGAAGACTATATAAAGACATTTGGAAGCTGTGTATATGTGCATTAGTTTCTCTTGGTGCCTCACCAATTCCCACAAACGTAAGGCTTTAAACAACACAAATGTATTACCTTACAATTATGCAGGTTAGAAACCCAACATGGGGCTCACTGGGCTAGAATAATCATGGTGTTGGCAGGGTTGCCTTCCTTTCTAGAATCTCTAGGGGGACAATCTGTTTCTGTGACTTTTCCAGTTTCTAGAAGCTGCTTGCATTCCCTGGGTCATGGCCCCTCCTCCACCTTCAAAGCTAACAATGGCAGGTTGAATCACATTATATCATTTACCTTTCCCTGTGGGTTTCCTCTTTTGCCTTTGTCTTCTTTTTTAAGGGATCCTTCAGATGACTTTAGGCTTACACAGATAATTCAGCTTCATGTCTCTATTTTAGGGTTGGCTACTTAACAACCTTAATTCCACCTGCAACCTTAATTACTTTTTGTCATGTAATATTATATATCCATAGGTTCCAGGGATTGGGTGATGAATATTTTTGAGGGGCCATCATGCATGTATATGAATTTCATCAACCTGTAGTCTTCTGTGAACAGTGGTCTTGCTCTTTGACTGGGCAACCTTTCTGTGGGTGTCTACCCTTAGACTGGTTAGTTTCTCCAGAAAGGAGTAATTCAGATTTCTGCCAATGGGTGGGGATTAGGGCATCAAACTGGCTGCCTGTGTTTGAAGTTTAGGAGAAAGGTCCCACCATTTGGCAGGTAGATTTTATCCTAATCTGTAGTTTTCAGTATCAGCCTCTCCCTCTTCCTCTGCTTGCCTAGTGCTCCCAGGTCAGGGCCCTTAAGAGACAGAAATTCTAATCTCTTTCTGATGTCAGGGAGGGGCAGTTAGTTGCCTGGCTGCGTGGAGTAGGGGATGGATGCTGAGGACCTGATTCATCCCTATGCAAACTATTCTTCTCTTTTTAAAAACTTAATTTTGACATAGTTTCAGATATATTGAGAAAGCTGCATTCAGTACAAAGAATTTACCATCTATTACCTGTTTTAATCTTTCCAACAACAACAATGTTGTATGCTATTATTACTTATTTGACTAATGAGAAAATATGAAATACAGAGAGGTTAATTAACTGGCCCGTAGTCACACAGCTGGAAAGGGGTTGAGATGAAGAAAGGGACCAGAATCCAAGTGTATCTCACTTCATGCCTATGCTTGCAATTGCTCAGTACACAAGGGATACCTCATCTTCCAAAGATAAAATCCAGGGAGCCTGGGTGGCTCAGTGGTTATGCGTCTGCCTTTGGCTCAGGTTCTAGGATCGAGCCCTGCATCAAGCTCCCTGTAGGGATCCTGCTTCTCCCTTTGCCTATGTCTCTGCTTCTCTGTGTGTCTCTCATGAGTAAATAAATAAAATATTTTAAAAAAACCAAAGACAAAATCCATTTTGACATATTGATTTGGGGCGTAGAATTTACTTTTCCTATCAAGTAGTATATATAAATATTTTACAGTATGTACCTGAGTTTGGAAAGTTGGGCTATAAATGGTATGATCGTTAAACACGTAGTAACTTCTTGGTTAATAGAACAGTGAACTGTGTGATTAATATTCTTTTATTGTCTTTGAGTAAATGGAGGGAGATCTATGTGCTGAGTTGCTTGTTTAAGTACTTTTATAGCAATCAAATGTGTATATTTTTATAATACAGTTTTAATAATTGAGTTTTTATAACTGAACTGAGTTCAAAATGAGCTTTAAGGAACTTGTTTGTTCATATCCTTGATCTGAAGTTAGTGATTAATTTAAGGATTGACTTGGGTAATATTTCCTCCACAACTTAATTAACGATGTTGATTTTGGCATAACATGTATTTAAAAAATTTTGTGTGCAGAGATGGTGTGTGTGATTTCACAATATGGGCCAGATTTGATTGAGCCCAGTGTAACAGGAAACTGTAGAGATATTAACCATGAGCCCCAACCAGTATTTATAATAGAAATAAGCCTTCACCATAAAGCCTCTCCAACAGGCCTTGTAACTATAATGGCACTAGCAGGTGCCGCCACAATAAAAAAGCCAGCCTCCCCATGAACAAATATTAAATTAAAAAAATCAATCAATCTGCAGCCTCTGTTCTGGCCCCAGCATCATTTCTTCCAATAAAGGCAAACTCAGCGTTTGTCAAAGCATCCTTAACAGGTTAAAGACCCTGAGGTTATTATTATTATTGTTATTATTATTTTTGAAGTATATCAGGCAATTGGCTCTTTTCTTCCCACTATTGCCACTTTGGAATTGGCATATAAATATTGATGGGTCCTGTGGCCTGTGGGCAAGTCCTTGGTCCTAAAAGCTGTCAGGAAACGGCAGGATTGTGCAGGGTGGGCTGGGGACTCATGTCACGCTGTGCCATCTTCTCTAGGAAAGCCAAGAAAGCTGTTTATTCTTCAGGGAGTGTTGTCATCCAGACTTATGGGGTCCTGTGTGATTCAGTTAGCCTCAGGAAGTCATCTTTTCCCCTTCTCGCTTTATTCCTGTCTCCTCTTTCTAAAGGGTTGTGACCCATCTGTGGCCACCCAACACACCTAAGCTGCTTTGTGTCTTCTTCCACTTCTGCTCCCCCTCACTCCTGCCTCTATTCTGAGACACCCACAGGCTTTCCTCACTCTCCTCTCCACTGAGCAATAATGGCCAATCCCAGTTCTCTGGCTTTGGGCTGCAATGCTAGGCCATCTGTTTGGTTATGTAGGAACTGTCCCTGAAGACGAGCCTGGGAGCCTACTGTGGAATTTCAACTATCACTTGAAGTAGGAGTAGGTACTATATTTCAGACTGCCGTGATTCTACCCAGTGTTGTGGTGGGTCACGGATGTTTGCTCTCTGGGTTATGAAGTGCTTCCTGAAGTCTGCCTATGATTTCAATCGCAAATGTCACTGCACCTGGGGCTTAAAATCCTGCTCTGTCAGGATTTAGGTGCTGTATCTGAGAATTACCTAGAGCAGTGCTTTTTAAACTTCCACATACAGCAACCATGGATGCTTTAAAGCATCAGTTCTGAATCTGTGTATCTAACAGGGGACCCAAGAACCTACATTTCAAACAAGCTTGCCTTGACAATGATGCTGCTGGTCTGTGGATCACACTTTGAGCAGCAAGAACTAGAGTGAGGTGATGTGGGGACTCTTCAGAAATGTGCCATATTTTTCTCTAGAGACCCAGGGAAACTGCCTGTGGTCTAGAATGAATTGTGTGATTTTTCTTCCCAAAATTTTTCTAGAACTCATCTCTTCCACCAAACCATTATAAATGTGGCTAACTAGTCACAAAAAGGATGTATATAGATTATGTTTTCCTAGTTATGATTGCTCTGAAAATAATGTTAGCCCCCTACCCTTACAACCATGTGTCAGTTACGAATTAAAAAATAAATGAGAAAATCAAACGACCACTCAGACATGAAGGTGAGTCAGATCACCTCCACACACAATTTGTGGCACCATGCCTTGGATCACGGAGAGGATTTATAGATAAGTCATTCTGGGAAGAAAGTGGTGGGTATTGAATAAAGAGAACTATGCTTAGTAAATTTAAGACATCCTCTTTCCTTCTTGATACCTTATAAATCAATGAATCTTCTTTCTCCAAATCTTCGCCCAGGAGCAAAAAAATCACCATAAAAAAAAAATAACAGATTTGAGATGCTGAGATGTTTTACCCAATTTAGGCCACGGCTCTGCTAAAATACCTGGAAGACACAGGTCGCTGGTATTTTTTAAAATATGCTTTTCAATTTGATGTGAACTTTCTGGGTAATTTCCTGGCATTCGTTTTGTTGCCCCACCAGAAGTGTTTAGAATTGGATCATATGTGAGTTTACAATGGGAAACAATGGATTGTGAATGATTCTAACATAAACCGAGCATTGGGTATCCAGCGCCCCCACACTAATACAGTAGGGGTGTTTATATATATGTTTGTGTGTGTGTGTGTGTCTGTGTGTTTGGGTGAGGATGGCAGAGAGCTATAGGAGAGCTGAAATCGCACCAAATATGTCTGATGTTTTAGTTCCAAAAATCATGCAAATCCTCTGAGGCTCTCTTTTCTCATCCATAAAACGGGAATGGTAAGTGGTGCAGTAGAGTTGTCTGCTCCACATGTTTGTTTTGAAAATCAAATGAGATGATTTGTATAAATGAGGTGATGTAGACAACTGTCTACAAACATGGTGGCTTTTACTCAGGTAGGATTCAAAAAGCCAGGCATAAGGGCATCCCCCAATACTCCAACCTGATGGCCTGATACTCTCTTTAATAGTGAAATGACATGGGTTCAAGGCCCTTCATTCTGTGTGGCAAGAATTCCAAGGGAATTTTAAGACTAGGAATGTCATCTAATACTTATTATGTGTCTGCTTTGCTGGAACTGCTGCACCGAAGCCTTTTTACGACCAGCAATACTAAAGCAACTGCTACAGCAGCTATAGCAGCAAAGCACCCCACTGCTCTGTGCAAGTCATTGCCTTAAAAACCCAAAGCAAAAGAGGTGGTGTGGCATGGAAATGAAGGAGCAGCCACAGAAGGCAGGAAGTGAAGGAAATCAGGAATTCAGGTGGTAAAAGGAACTAGAGAAGTAGAAGAAAGACGAATCAGTTGAGATTCTCCATCGGTGTTGACCTAAAGTGTTGGACCCTGGCTCACGGGTGCCAACGTGTCCCGGCGGACGCCCCAGAGACTCAGACCCCAGACAGGCAGATGCAATTAGCAAGAGGGTTTATTGGACGTTTGCGCAAACGGGCTCTCCGCCTCCGAAGAGGAAGAGAGCCCCGATTAGCAATTACAGGTATCTTTTAAAGGCAAAAGAAAAAAACTCGCTTAAAGACAAAAGAACCGCAGGAGTCGCATAGCATCCAGGTTGATTTCTCAGAAGGTCAACATGAACCTATTCAGGGACATTCCAATCAGGGTGTGGGGGGAAATGGTTTTCTTATCACAAACAGAATGCTTTTTGTTGCTAAAACTTCAGGAAGGCACCTGGATGGGCTGCCTCTGGATTAGGGCTGGCCCTACTTACAGGTGGGGTTTCTTCAAAAGCTCATGGGAAGATGGGGGAGAGTTCATGATCTCAAAAAAAGACCCCCTTCCTTCTAGCATAGCATTGACCTGTCTATGGGCTGAACTGTGTTGCTCCAAAATTCAGGTTGAAATCCTAACCTCAGAATGTGATTGTATTTGGAGACAGGGTCTTTAAGGAGGAAATTAAAGTTAAATGAGATCATTAGGGTGGGCCTTAATCCATACAGTGTCCTTAACAAAGAAAAAAGAAACAAGTGAAATTCCTGAAACAAGTGAAATTCATGATAATAATGTATTATAGCTAATCCAATAAGTGCAAAATATTATCAATATGTAATCAATATAAAAATAGTAGAATATTTTACTTTTTCTCATAAAAAATTGGTGTGGATTTTGCACTTATGACACATCCCAATTTGGGCCAGCCTCATTTCAAATGCTCCACAGATATATATGGCCAGTGGCTACTGTCTGGGACAGCATGCCTTTAGCAGCACAAAGCACTGCTAACATTTTGAAATGACCACTCCTTCTTAATGTGGCTCAGCTGAGCATTTAGGCAGAGATAGAAAGGATAAAGTAGCATAAAATATTGCCTTCTTTGTATTGCAAGCTATACCAACTTTCCCTCAAAAATTTAGGAGGCAAGGGGCACCTGGGTGGCTCAGTGGTTGAGCATCTGCCTTTGGCTCAGGTCGTGATCCTGGGGTCCTGGGATCAAGTTCTGCATCAGGCTCCCTGCATGGAGCCTGCTCCTCCCTCTGCCTATGTCTCTGCCTCTCTGTGTCTCTCATGAATAAATAAATAATCTTTAAAAAAAATTAGGAGGCAAGAGTCAGTGTTTTTAAATATTCTTCCCTCTTCTCGTCACAGAGAGATTATCACAAGGAAAATACACATACTAGTTTTCTACAGCAGTAGAAAATCTTTTTAGTGCTAACTCAGACTTGCCCAGCCAAGTTTGACAACCACTAACCTTTACAACTAGCTAGCCACACAGCTAGTTTGGGGTGACCTTTCCCTCTGATCCTCTCATCATTCAAGGCCCGTTCCGTGATCCCATTTCTAAGAAGTTCTGTATCTGCTCTGACTCTAACATGTGGAGTCTGGGCCATGCTCTCTGGCTTCTAAGTATTTCCCATCTTGTGTACTTACTATTGTTTCAAAGGCATTTATCTTGTTTTTACAGCTAGATTAAAGAATATGTTGGGGGATCCCTGGGTGGCTCAGCGGTTTGGCGCCTGCCTTTGGCCCAGAGCGCGATCCTGAAGTGACATGGAGCCTGCTTCTCCCTCCTCCTGTGTCTCTGTCTCTCTCTATCATGAATAAATAAGTTTAAAAACATTTTTTAAAAAAGAATATATTGTGGCTTAGAGGGAAGTGCACAGGTCTGGGCTTGTGTCCCAGGTATGCTACCTGCAGACTGAGTACCCTTAGATAATGTACTCAGCTTTTCTGTGCCTCCATAAAATAAGGATCAAGCTACCTACCTACTTCATAGAGTCTTCATGAAAGTTAAATGTCAGAATGTATTAAAAAAGCCTAGCTCTTAGTAGGTTCTCCATAAAAAAATAGCCTATGATGTTTCTTTATTATCCCTGATTTATTAACACCTACCAAGTGTCAGGCACAGCACCCCATCCTGCAGATACAGCTGTGAGCAAGAAAAGCTTACTGGTAACTTCTTGGAAATAGGGACCAGTCCTTATATTTCTGTTTTATTTCAGGTTGCAAAATAGATTGCATAGTGCATGATAGGAATTTAAGAAATCTTGCTGCTTTGTAACCATAGTCAAAACATAGATTGAAAATACCAGAGTCCACTGGGAGTCTGGTGTGGGTTTGGTCCCTGTTGGCTGGGGTAAACAGATTTTCAATGCTTCTGTGGTTTATTTCTCAGAAGGCATTCTTCAAAGGTTCCTTAGGTTGAGTGTCAATATGTATTTCAAGGGGTGATATGACAGCTCGAGATCAGATTCATATTCCTGTAAGTTTCACTTGACTATCATTCTGGTTGTTTTAGTGTTTAGTCTGTATTGCCAGTGGGCACTCAAAACATTGAAAATTATATGGAAGGGTTATGGAACACAGGAAATTTTAGAACAGGAAATCCCTATAAGTCTAGTTGAGTCTGCAATTGTGCCACCCCATAATTACTTTCCTTTGTAATACTTATCTCCTTAAAATATATAGTTTTTGTATAAATACGCATATGTCTATGTACAGTACACACATATTAGCAATCTGAACCTGCAAAGTAGTTTGCGCTGTAAATTTACCCCTGTTTTTGTAAAGAAATCCCACTAAAACTTATTTAATGTCATGTTCTTTCTGGGCTTAAGTACGCAGCCCCTCTTTTTTCTTTCTCTTTGGCATTTAGTCCTTGCAAATCTCACTCTATTCTGTTACCTTTGAATTGAGGACAATCTTGGTGAATTCCCTTTACATTTCTTCCTTTCTTTTTTTTTTTTTTTTCACAGTGGAAAGTAGAGCAACTATGTTTCCACCTTTGTAAATAATTAAGGTCCTTGAGTCCTTGTATCATTCTGGTTGCCCTCTGTTGTACCTTCTTGATTTCAATAATATTCTTTTCATATTAATGCGATCCGTCTTGTAGGACTGCTCTCACTGCATTCCAAATGGAGGCTCTCCTCCAGCCCCCTCCATTACAACGCAATAATTGTTGTTGACCTGCATTCTCTGCCTATGCGGCCAGGAATCCATTTCCTATTCTTCAGCTGCTGGAATTTCCCCCTACTGCTTTTTCTTCCTATGCTATCTGTATTATTCAATGACCCATTAAGCCCCAAACTTCAGGTGATCTTCAGTTCCTTTCTATCTGTCTTTGGTCACAAAGAGTCTGCAAAAGGCAACTGCTTACACTAAGAAGCCATCCTTGCTGAAGACCTATCTAGGCTCGAGAAGTGTTTGGAGACATTCAGACAGGAGAATGCCCTAAGGAACTCATGAGGGGAAGTAAGAAGCAAATTGCTAAGGTTTTCTGGGTGCAAAGGAAGCAATAGCCATGCTCAAAGAAGCCTATGGCCATGTTGGTGTCATTGTCGAAAGAATACTGCTCCCAACAGACCTATTCTGTGAGCTGCTGTGATATTCCCTGGGCCCTTTTCTGAGGTACCTGGAGTCTTCCAAATCTTCCCTATGCTTCCATGGCACTCAGTTTCTGGTTTGCTTCTTGGATTACCAGAACATTCTTCTTTCTCCACTCTAACCCGCTGTCTCTATCCACTCCAAATAATTCTGTACATGGCTGCCAAAATAATTTCTTACGCCCAGCACTGGGATCATGATACCCAGTAACTTAATCTTGCAGTGGCCCTTCCGGGCACTAATCAAATAAATCTCCCACTCTTGCTGTTGAAGGTCTCCCGCAACCTGAACTGGATCTGCCTGTTCCCGAAGTGATCTTATGCCATGTCTCTACCTTCTTGTCACTCACCTACCCCTGCTAGATTTGACCCTCTTTCTCATATTTGTCTCCTCTCCCTTCCAGGAATCTCAAATATATGTTTTTACATCTTCCCAACATCTTCCAAATCTCATTTCTCCATTTAAAAAATTCTAAGTAAAGTCAATTTCTCTTAAAAGTTTTGTTTAAATAACTTAACCCAATCAAAACCTGTTATACTAGTCCTCTGCTTCTCTTGGATATATTCATGTAATAATAAATAAAATGTAAATATTTGTTTAAACAAATTGTTGGGAATAGTTGTATTCATTTTAGACATATATATTCATTCCAGAAGTGCCAAAGCAACTGGAAGTTTGGAGCAGTTTTATCAACTATAGTCCGTTAATTTGTCAATTTGATCTCAAAAATCAGATAAATTCTAATGACTTGCAATACTTTGATTAGTAGTGCATTGTTCATTTTTTTAAAAGTAAATCTGAAACCACTAGAAATATCAGGATAGGAAGAGCTTAACTTTTCATCCAATGATTCCTGTGTGGGTGTGTGCATGCATGGAGAGATAGAAAGATGAGAGTATCAAAATAAGCTGACAAAATTTTGAAGAACACACATATTTAAGATTCTCCTTTATACCATTCAGATTGTCTTTTTTTTTTCAGATCGTCTTTTTATGAACCTTCTGGATTTCAATGATTTTCTTATCTATGATGGACCATTTTATGGGGTTGCTTTATGGCAATCTCCATTATAATATAATCATGATCATTGAACTACATTTCAAGGCTGCTCATTTGTGATTCAAAGGGTGAAAAATAAAACAACGTTTCAATTCCAAATTTTGCATTCCTCTCCTTCCCTCACTCCCTATCTTTGGGGGGGGGGGGGAGTAGAATATTCTCAACCTTCGTGATTTTATGGTGAGAAATGCTTTCATCCCACTAGTGATACCAGAAGTGGTTCCAACCTTTCTGAAGACATTTTGCCAATACGTGTCTACATCCTGTGTTTCCATTTCCAGAAACCTATCATCAGGCAACTAGAAATATTATAAAAGATTTATATGCAGTGATGTTGAGTTGTATATAAATGGTTGGACTATGGTTAGATTGTTTATGGGGCAGCATATAATCTTTCTCTGTTACTCTAAGTCATCACTTTGTGGAACTGTGATCAGAAAGCAGAAGTTCCCATAACTCCATGTGGTAGGCAGAGATAAGATCACATGACTTTTTTTCAAAATCAGAAAAATTGGGACACCTGAGTGGCTCAGTGGTTGTCTACCTTCGGCTCAGGGTGTGACCCCAGAGTCCTGGGATCAAGTCTCACATTGGGCTCCCTGCAGGGAGCCTGCTTCTCCCTCTGTCTATGTCTCTGCCTCTCTGTGTCCTCATGAATAAATAAATAAAATCTTTTAAAAAATTGGAAAAATTGTCATCTAAAAATCTCAAACAGTTTTTGTGTTCTATGATGAGAAATCCAAATTGGCTTTCAGAGATTGTTCAGTTGTTGACTGCACAGACAACATGTTGGTGGCCTCCCTACAAGTCCCAGAGTATGGATTTTATTTTCATGAGCAAATAATAATCTTTTGTCTCTGAAGCCACTGTTATATACAGTTTCTGTTATGAGCAGCTAAAAACAATTCCAAACTGGTATGAGGACCTTATATGACAGTTATATGCTGGTAGACTTTGGAACAACTAAGTTATAATGATAAGTACCCTGAAATTGAACATGCTATGGCTTTGTGTGTGGTGTTTTAGATAAGCAGTAACAATAACAATAGATATTAGTATAGAAATTTATAGCTTGCAAAGCCTGTCCACAAATCTAATTTCACGGGCTCATTGCAAGAAGCTTGGATAAGAGTTTAATGGGAAGGAAACTCCAAGTTACTTAGGTTCTAGCTTTGGATCTGGCACTGGTGAGTCCTATGACCTTAGATGAGTATGGTAAAGAGATGAGTAGTCTCATTTTAGTGAGGAAAACACTAGAGTGTGATAAAGTTAGGTGGCTTTTCCAAGGCCTTCAGATTTGCTGACCTCGAAGGTCTCTTCCAGTCTTAAAATTCTATCCTACTACTGTGTTTCTGACTCTGCCAAATACCAACCATTCCTACCTTGGGGTCCCTGACTTTTGACGTTTTCTGTATATGAGGGGCTAAGTCTATAGTAAGCTAGGTGAGGGGATGGGAATAGGATAGCTAGACAGAGTGGCCTATGTTTCCAGAAAAACAGCAGAGAGCATATTTCTTTGTGAAAAGAACACTACTTCTCTGGATATAATGCAAATAACGTGCTCCGCTCATTTATTTTACCTGCCTCGCTACCTTAGATATTTGAGTTCATGGCCCTAGACTAGACGACCTTGAAGCTTCCAGGTAGCTCACTATTGTGTGAATATCAACAGGGGAAGTAATTGCTGGTTCACTGTAGGAAGTGAATTTAACAGAATAAACTATCCAAAATAGCTACCCACACACCTTGATTGAAAAATGGAGTTTTCTATGGAAAATGATGGATGGTAAATGTAATATTCTTAAGCAATAAACACATGCATATGTGATATTTGTCTGGTGTAATTAAGACAATCGTTTCAGGTTAAGGTTCTATTGTGTGCTATACAACATACTAGCTGCTAGGTGCATTTGGTTATTTCTAGTTCTACTTGATTAAAATAAAAATAAAATTTAAGGGGTGCCTGGCCTGCTCAGTTGGTTGAGCTTCTGTCTCTTGATCTCAGCTTAGGTCTTGATCTCAGGGTTGTGAGTTCAAGTCCCGCACTGGGCTCCATGCTGGGCATGGAGACTATTTATAAATAAATAAATAAATAAATAAATAAATAAATAAATAAATAAATAAAATTTAGAAATTCAGCTCCTGAATTACATCAGTATCATTTTAAGTGCTCATTTTTTACATGTGGCCAGTGGCAACAATATTGGACAATGTCCCATCAGCATGGGAAATTCTCTTTGACAATGGCACTGTAGATCACTTGTTCTCAACTTTTTTATACCTCCAACACATCTGAGATATATAACACAATCCTATTAAAAATAGCGCCCTCCCCTCCCCACTGTGCTTTTCTCCCAGTGGGTACCTCCTCCTCATAGAGGAGAGGCTTAACGGAATCTGGGTGAGGGGTAGCTCCAAAAAGTCCCCAGGTTACTCCCACATGCCTTCTCACACCTCAGCGTCCCACTGAGAATCACTGTTCCTAAAAACTTGTAGAGCTGTCATTCTCGTCCTTGGCTGCACATTGGAATCACTTGGGGAGTTTAAAGCTATTGATGCCTGGGTCCCACACCCAGAAATTCTGCCTTAATTGAGCATTGGGATTCTTAAAGCCTTCCCAGGGGGTTCTAGTGGGCAGCCACGATAGAAAAACCACTGTTTTATGGATTAGTATTTGGCAATTAACAGATTATCACTTGGTTGATCCCATTAGGAAATATGAATAAGGAGTGATATTTTACTTCCAGGAACATCTTACAATGGCTTCCCTCTAAGCTTCTTTTTAAAATAGATACACCATGCATGGTTACTTTGACTCAGAGGTTACCAGCAAATAAAAAAATTAATGACTCAATTATTCAAAATGATTATTAAAATAAGTTAATTTTTAATGACTTCCTGTCTGTCCTAGGATGAAGAAACAGATGACACACACTCCTTAGCCTTTGCTCTCATCTCCACTGTCTAGCCATAGTACAGGCCCTCAGTTCCTCAGATTTGCCAAGCGCTCTCTTGCTGCTGGGACTTCACATGTATGCTTCCGTCTGCCAGGCATGTGAAGCACATTTTTCTCTAACCGCCCCCCCCCCCCCCCACTGCTGCCATCATCCTTCCCCTTCACCTGGGCTTCAAGTCTCAATCCAAACCCTACTTCCTTTTTTATTTTTTAAAGACTTTATTTATTTATTCATAGAGAGAGAGAGAGAGAGGCAGAGACACAGGCAGAGGGAGAAGCAGGCTCCATGCACTGGGAGCCCGACGCGGGACTCGATCCCGGGTCTCCAGGATCACGCCCTGGGCTGCAGGCGGCGCTAAACCGCTGTGCCACCGGGGCTAACCCAAACCCTACTTCCTCAGGGGAGACTCCTCTTACTCTTCTGACCCAGACAAGATTATGGCACAGAGACTCACAATAATGCTTTGCAAACATTGTGGTTGCTCCTCTGTATTTCCTAGCCCCCTTATAATTAGACAGAGTCGTGTGACTTTTTGCTGATCACTGAAGGGAGAGTGGAAGAGGTGCATAGCAATTCCATGAGCAGGGAAAGCTCATGTCTGATTCCCCTCTCTCCCTTCTCCTCTGGGAAGTTGGAATCTCCTTCAGTCTGAACCTCTGTATGACCATGTGAGGTGCAGACCTCTATGTTGAATATAGAGCACAGGTAAGAAAGAAAACTTTGTTGTGTTGAGTTTGGGTGCTTACTCTGTTGCTAACAGCATATCTTAACTTAACCTGCCTAACACAGATATGCCCCCTCCTATGTGCTTCTCTGCAACCTGTGTTGACTCTTTATAATCTTTATCAGATGTCTAACAACTTGTTAATGCAGTTATTTCCTTTTAGACTGTCAGATCCATATGGACAAGAATGAAACTGTTGTATTCATTGTTGACTCCCCAGCACTCAGTTGGGGAGTGACATACCGAATGAGCAAGACATATCTGATGAATGAATGAATGAATGAATGAATGAGAGAGATAGAGATGAGAGCTAGTTACAACTTATTCTCTGTCGGTGTGTGCAGATCACTCTATTAATAGTTCATCAGCAAACCCCACTATTAAGATAATTATAGAGAATATAAGGTTGAGACATTACTTGCAAAGATAAATTTAAGGAGCTGGAGCTGGAATGAAACTTAGACACCATCTAATTCAGGGTGTCTGTAAGTCAGGTCAAAAGAACGTCTACATTGAAGGAACCCAGGGGTGTCTTTAAACATTAGCTAGTTCAATGAATGGGTTCAGCTGAAGATGCTGCTGCCATTCTGGAATGCCATTCATCACCACGGAGGGAAAGGGGAACCTAAGAATCAAACATGAGCTTTCACTGGCTCATGAAATTGCTCATCTAAGCCAGAGAAAATCCAAAATTCTGATGATGGGGCCTGGATATTTGCATTTTTAGCAAGCACCTCAAGGGGTTTTATGCACTAGTATTTGAGGACCACTAATCTAATTCAACCAATTGGGAAAGGCAGGCAAATGCAATTACATTGCCTTGTTTCCCGTTCCATGGGGGCTTGTGATTAATAGTGATGGTACCCTCATGAAATCATTTCCAGGGAAATCTTCTACTACCGATCCATATGTAGCCACCCTTCCATGTAGTGTTAACAGATACGCTTCACAGTTGGAGAGGAGAATGGATAAGAGCACACCTCTGGAGTCAGACTCTCTGGTTTTCCATTCTGGTCCTACCACCCTAGCTACCTCAACTGACACTAGTTGTTTACCCTCTCTGTGTCTCAATTTAATCATCTGTAAAATGGAGATAATAATAATAATCTACTTCATAGGAACATTTTGCATATTAAATGAGATGACATATATAAAGCACCTGATACATAATATGTACTCAATACATATTAACTATTATTTTAGTTATTATTGTTCTGAGTCCTGTGCTTTTTCCAATACTTTGGAATACCTACATGTATTATTATTTTGAGGAGATTTATAGTACAGGTGTCTATTCATGGGAAATATAATTAAACCCTCAGTGTAAATAAATTCATAGTACTGAACTGGCCTTTCTCAGATTGTCTTTAATGATACATATGGACCTAAGTAACCCCGGCACGTAAAAATGCAGATTTACATAGAAGACAAATTAATAGGTTATTATTTGCTTTATAAATATAATTCTTCCTTTTTTAAAAAAAGGTCTCAATTTGAATAAAAAATTCCTATGATACCTTTAAAATAATCGTTAGTATACCAAAAAAGCAGTTTATATTAAATTTTTAGAGATCTGCTTATTGAACAAATGAAAACATTTCTTTTTATTTGTTTCCCTCCCAAGGCTGCCTTGCATGGGAGTGTAACACAGCTATAACTGTTCATCAGCAAAGCATTAGGACTCCAGGCTTTTGAATGATATTTAACTTGGAGGTAGGAGTTTAGAAAGAACATCAAGATTTCAAATCAGAGAGGTTTGCAATAGAAAGAAGTATCACTTCCAGTGATTCTCAAGGGTCTACACATGGATAAGGACAAGTCTGGGACAAAGTTTTCACTGGTTTATGGTGTGATGAGAAAAATAAGGATAAATGTAATGAGGTTTCCCTACAAATAAGCTTCTTCAAATTAAAGGACTGTTCTTTATTTGACACTAGGTCTTCTTATTTAGAGGTTTCAAATTTCCCATCTCTAATGAAATAGTGGCTATAAATACGACTATTTCTATTGTCCTTTTCAGATAAAACAAAAAAGTTGGCATTTCTTCATTGAAACTTACATCATTAAGATTTTATTTATTTATTCATGATAGTCACAGAGAGAGAGAGGCAGAGCCATAGGCAGAGGCAGAAGCAGGCTCTATGCAGGGAGCTCGACGTGGGATTCGATCCCGGGTCTCCAGAATCGCGCCCTGGGCCAAAGGCAGGCACTAAACCGCTGCGCCACCCAGGGATACCTCAATCCCCCTTTTAAAGGAGACCTTAAGGATCAGAGAAAATAAGTGACCTGTACAAGAATGCACAACGAACATTACAGCCCAGATTGGAACCCTGTTCTCCAAATACTTTCTGCTACTCAAGACACTTCCTTAGACTGTCTTTCAGTGTTCCATCCTTTCAGCCTGCCTTTTTCTTAGCCATCTCATTCTGATAAGATTTGCATTGATATCTTATTGCTAGAGATTTGTTCCTAATGTGTAACAGCATTTCCTTTTATATGGTTTTTCCTTTTTGGGTACCTTTTATAAACATAAAGTTGTTTGTTTAGTACTTAATTGGGTTTTTAGGACTAAGTGGTTATATATTCATTTATTACAATAAAGTGATCCATTAAAACTTGTTTTTCCTTATGAATAGTATGGAGGCTGCACTTTTTTTCCCCTCTAAAATAATGCCTCATACTAAGAATCCTTGGAGGGAACTAAAGGAAGTTATAAATGATTAAATGAGACACTGATGGTCATATGAAGGTGTTTGAATTGCAGTTGTTTGTTTCTTGAAATATAGCCCACCCTTCTCCTTTTTGTTTGAAAAGTGGACAACTGGGTAGGTTTAAAATTAAAGTAAAACTCCGTTCACCACCCACAAACATCCTCACTCTTGTACAGGATACCCCTCCCTCCCTCCCTCCCTCCTTCCCTCTCTTCCTCCTTCCTTCCTTCCTGCCTTCCTTTCTTCCTTCCTTCCTTTCTCCATTAAAAACTTGGAAACATCTCTGAGAGTGAATCTTGTCTGGAAAAATTCCAGCAGGGGGAAGTATTCCTGTGATATGTTGGCAGAAGAACCCATCATCAACCTGGTCATGATCAGGAAAACGAGTTCTCACAAAGCTCTCTTTGTGTGACCAATGGCAGTGGGATTCCTCTACGTAACTGGGTAGGCTTGACATGCTCTCTGCAATATCTTCTTGAGCCCTTGAGCCAGATGGAGGCCAGGGGTCCAGCTCAAGTTTCATGACAGAGCTCATGGCCCCTCCATGGTGCTGCTCTTTTAGTTTTTACTGTTCATCTTCTCTGGTTTTGATTTTCCTCTTTTCCCCTTGTCAGGATGAAAAAATCCTTTTCGAAGGGCTCTCTCTAATTTCTGCTAGCCATTTGTATAGCTATGAAGATTTTTTACTTTAAATATTCTTGTATGTCCATCGTGTATTCATACCTTTCTAATTTACATGCTCCTGTTGAGTTTATTACTATGCTACATGCAAGAATACGTATGTATACATACGTGGTCAGTTGTATGTGTGTGTGTGTGTGTGTGTGTGTGTGTGTGTGTGTATGTGAGAGAGACAGAGAGAGATACATATGTATTTCCATGCTTTACATATATTTGTTTCTATGCTTTATGTATATGTATATGCAGCAGAGAAATAAAACAGGAAATAATTAAAAATATTATTTGAAATTCCATATACCTTACTTATAGGAAAAGCCTGAGTAAATTTTCTTAAACCAATATATTTATATATAGATAGATAGATTTAAAAAATAGACTTAATTAACAAGTGAAAAAGGAGGGAAACATCCTGTGGAAAATAATATATAATAAACCAGAAGGGCAGAACAGTATCGTGTACACAGCCTGCTATTACCATCATGTATTTATACATCCTATATGCTTTCTTAGCCAACATAACTAAGCTCATGGGTTGAAACTATTAGTATCTTTTCTGGATATGATGAGTCGTCCTGTACTCCTGTGGCTAATGAATGACAGAGAGGTGGCCTGCTATAAACCATAAACTACAAATATATATTTCCAGTTCCACTCAGTCCTATTGGGACATGATTTCTTCCCTCTTTCTTTCTCTTTCAATCATGCACGTCTCTTCCTCCTTCTTTGTCTTCTTCTTTGAAATACGCCTCTATTATTACTTATCGTAGACTCTGAACACTCACACTATTTTGTTGCATGCTCTGCCCTCAAAGACTGCACATTTAAATCCTATTTGCTGCAACAGTAGAGGACTGCTTGGAGGTGACAGCCCTCCCTATTGAGTTTCCCAGGGCCCGAGCCCTTGAGGGTGGTCTGGATAAAGCCACAGGACAACTAGAGTCGCACCTAAGAAAACCAAAAACAAACAACAACAAAAACAGAGCAAGATTCTTTCCCTCTTATTTTTCTTGCAAGAGAAATAAAGGCGATGAGAGTAGGTTGATATTTGATGAATTGGTTCTATTCAGAGGAGTGCTATCATTTTAATGTCCCCTTTTTTTTTTTGAAAATGCACCCACAGTCTCTGAATTCCCATTAATGCAAAGTTCAGATAAAGCTGATGAAAAGCATCTGCCATCTTGATAGTTGCCATGGCAGATGGCGCCAGCCTTTATGCTTTTATCAGTATTAGTATCAGAACACACTTTGTGTTCCAAGCTGAGATAAAACTCATTGAAGCTGTACCTGGAAGAGGCAGTGCCACACTGCAGGCCCCACTGTTCTGCTTCTTGACAGAACTGCCTACATAAAAGCCATGCTCGACATATTCTTGTGGTTCATTTGTTCATCAGTACTGATATTATTTTGCAAACTTGGAGGACGAGAGAAGTTCTTGAAAAAGCTGCTCTACCTGTTGCCACTGTTCCTTGTCCCTTGGCCCCTGGAATGTGTGGAGGATGCACATCACTAGCAGCCATTTATGCTCACGCTGCTGACCTTGGGAAGTCCCATGGGGGGACATTCAATGTCAACCTTGGGAACCTAAGAGCTGTGTGCAAAAGAGGACTTGGAGTTGAGTGTGGCCCAGACTCTGGAGGGTGCTGGCAGCTTCCCCTCAGCAGGCGCGTTCAGACATTGTGATGCTCACCTCTCTTTCTACGTCTCTCTCTGTCAAAGCTGCTGCTGCAACGCACCACATGTTGGTGACGTAGAACCAAAACCCTGTACCGTCTCCCCTCTCTTGGCCTCAATCCAGGCGCTGCAGCCTCCTGCATGATGGCCCAGTGGGCCCTTGTTTATTTCAAATGTCCCAAAGATGTGACTTCAGAGAATTAAAGCTGTCCCACAAGCTCTTCATTGTACATTTCCAAACATATTGACAGATTCTCCCCCCACCTCTTTGCTTCCTCTCTTTAGTTATGTGTGCAGTTTATTTTTGGTAATATTGTTGCCTGATAAATAGAGGGGTTGTGAGATCTTAAGTTATTATGCAAGTGTTAGCTACACAGCCTGGTACACCATTTGGCTGGTGCATGGGGGAGATGAACAGTAACAAGGAGGAGGAGGGCAAGGAGTTATTTTAAATTAAAGTATACATATGTATCTATATGACATTAATAATAAGGGTTGGGAGCCATTAGAGTTGCCTGCACTGGCTTTTTAGGCACCTCCAAGAACACTTTAAAAGAATTTTTAAAACGAAGAGACAAGACTGACTTTCTTATTTTTCCTCCCTTGGTTAAAGAGAATTGGATTCAGAGCCCAGGCTCAAATAGGCTCCACCACATGTTAACTGTCTGATTTGGGGGCACCGACTTAACATCTCTATAGCGTGCTTTCCTTATCTATGAGAAGTAGATTATACTCACATCCACCTTCTAGAGTAACCATGAGGATTAAATAAGATCACGTGTGTAAAGCATAGGGATATAAATGCTCAATAAATGCCAGCAATTACTACCACTGTTATTATTTCCATCACTTTCCCATTACTTAGCACTGCAATGGCTTTAAAGAAGATTCATGTCATTAAAACCTACCTCACCAGTGGCATCTACCCGGGTGGGGCACCTGACTACAGTTTCCCAGAATTCTACAGCTTCTGCAGCTGCAGTTTCAGCCCAGGTCCACATCAGGGGCCACACAAGCTTTCCAAGGTGACTCCCCTGCCTGGTGGGCATCGCATGGCCTAGTTCCTGCTACAGACCCTGGGTGGGACAGGTGAAGGCCCATCATCAGTTCACATCTACTGATTGTTCTAGAACTGTTCAGTTTACAATAGGTTGGCACTGAAAGCAAAGAGGGACATCATTATTTCTGTAATGCCAATTCTCTGCCTGGTGCAATGTCCGTTCTTACTTATACCAGGCTGTGTTATTGTCCCAGAGGAAGATGAAAAGAAAATGTGCACTTTCAAGACTCTATTCAATAATTAACATAAACTTAAACTTGAAAATGGAATGATACAGGGATGCCTAGGTGGCTCACTGGTTGAGCGTGTCTGCCTTCAGCTCAGGTGATGATCCCGGGATTATGGGATCGAGTCCTGCATCAGGTTCCTGCTGGGAACCTGCTTCTCCCTCTGCCTATGTCTCTGCCTCTCTCTCTTTGTCACTCATGAATAAATAAAAAATCTTTAAAAAGAAAAGAAAATGGAATGATTCATTTTCTTTCTTCATTTTTAAATAAAGTATAATTTATGTACAGAAAAATGTGTCTAATTTGCAAGACTGGACAGACACATAGGGTTATATAACCATCTCCATAATAAAGATATAGAATAGTTTATCATTCTAAAAAAAAAATTCCTGCGTCTTCTTTGCAGACATCCTGGCCCTCACACTCATTCCTTGGCAATCACTGACCTATTATCGTCTCTATAATTTTTCCTTTTCAGGGGCATCATATACATGGATTAATATAATATGTAGACCTTTGGTCTGTGTACTTCAGCTGCCTAAAGGTATTTGAGATCCACCTTATTGTGTGCACATCAGTAGTTTTTTCCTTATTATTAAATATTCCATTGTATAGATATATCCCAATACAGATACATCACAGATGTATCCATCACATGTTGTGTCACATTTGGGTTGTTTCCAGTTTTGAGCACTTAAACATTCATGGACCTGTTTTTGTGTGATATAAATCTTTATTTCACTTGGTTAAGTACTTAGTGATCTGAGTGCTGCGTCATATGGTAAGTGTACAGTCATCTTGATAAGAAATGGCCAAGCTCGGGCACCTGGTTGGCTCAGTGGTTGAGTGTCTGCCTTTGGCTCAGGTCAGGATCCTGGGGTCTTGGGATCCAGTGCCACATCAGGCTCCCTGCAGGGAGCCTGCTTCTCCCTCTGCCTATGTCTCTGCCTCTCTGTCCCTCATGAATAAATAAATAGAATCTTAAAAAAAAAAAAAAAAGAAAAAGAAAGAAAGAAATGGCCAGTGCTTTTCCAAGTGGTTGTACTATTTTGCATTCCCATCATCAATGAATGAAATTTCCAGCAGCTCCTTGTCAACACTTGGTATTGACAGATTTTCTTTGTTTTCAATTTTGGTTTTTCTAGCAAATATATAGAGGTGTTTAATTAAGGTTTGACTTGTATTTCTCCAGTGAATAATTATGGTCAGCATATTCTCATGTGTTTATTTGCCATTTGTACATTTTTTATGGAGTTTCTATTCAAATATTTTGCCCATTTTTTAAATTGTTTTTTTAAATATTCAGTTTTTAATGTTTTTTTCTTAATGTATCCTGGATACAAATCCTTAATAGTTGACCATATATATAGGTCTACTTCTGCATTTTCAAGTCTGTTCCATTCATCTATATATGTTATTCTATCGTCAATACTACACTGTTTTGATTACTATAGCTTTTGGTAAGGCCCAAAATCAGATAGTGTGAGTCCTTCAAACTTGTTCTTCTTGTTCAAAGAACATTACTATATAATGCAAGCATCAGTACATTTCCCAGTTACTATATGTCAAGCATATACCCTTACTCTACATGACGCTGGTGGGGGACAACAGCTATCTTCACCCTGGGGATTTTAGAAACACTGCAGGGAATGTATATGTGTATTAAAAAGATGAGAGAAACTAATACAAATGCCCAGAGACCTGAAAACCACTTGGATCTCTAATCAAATGGAATGCCTTATTAAGGCTGTAGATATAGTTAGCCCCCATTTTTAAAAACTCATTTTTATTTTTCTGTGGATACCTATTCATAAATTTATCTCAGAAAATTATAACCCCTTTAGGCTGCTGCATGAAGTTTCAGCCATCAACAAAACACGACTATTCCCTATGGTTCACCATTACGTGGGACTTACTATGAAAAGCTTGTCTTGTGTAGTGCTCCATTGCTTGCAGAGTTCTTTTATGTACATAATTCCATTAAGTCCTCACAACCAGCCTCGGAGCAGATCTTCCTGACCCCATTCTGTGGGGAAAGAGTCTTCAGAGAGTTCAAATCACTGACTCATTGTTACTGGCAGAAAGTGTCCTCGAGTTAGGACTGTACCTAAGTCCTTTGTCTTCCGAATCTCTGCTGCAGTACATCTTGACTTTAGGAAGTTCAGATAGTCCTAGGTCAGTGGCATCTGGCCCAGGATATCCTGAAGGGCTATAGGATGTCACAAAAACCCCATTGCTGCCAAACTCAGCCAGAATAAAGTCTGTTTGTGGGGAATATTGGCTTGAATTATTAGCTGCCCTTTAATGGTCAGGTTCCACTGTGCCAAGCTTGAATTCAACCCTCCAGATTTGGTTGGGTTACTGAAGAGATAGGGAGTGCTATTTTAAGAGGGTGTGAAGTCTAGGAAATTCTGTTACCCCCTAAAACTTGTCTCCTCCATTAGGCTGAGTAGAAATACTGCTGGTGTAATTTTTTGTTGTTGTCGTCATTATCTTAGTAATTAATGGTCATCATTCCCTCAGAGTGAGAACTTGAGTTTTGATATTTGACGAAGTGTGGCACCAGAGGCAGGCCTCAGAAACAGGGTCATACTCTGGAATCAGTTCCTGCATTCTACAGCTCCAGAAAAATTTTGACATTTGCTTGGTCCAGAAAATGTGTAAAAGAAACTATCAAAACTTGTGGTTATCAAAGTGGAGTGCAGGGACTGGCAGCTGCAGCATCACCATTACCAAGGAATTAGCCTGAAATGCAAATTTTCATCCTTCCCCCTCAATTGATTTCATTTGACTTTTTTTCCCCTAAGCAAGTGAACAGAATCTCTGAAGAGGGACAGCTTGAGAAGAGGAAACACGTTAGATCATCACAGAACTCATTTGCAGATATGGAGTACCATAAATAGATGAATGCGGAGAGAACACTGACATTATCTACTGTGGGTCAGGATGAGCTGGAGATTGTTGTAAGATCAGTTTGGTAAATTAAGCCCCCAAATTTTATTCAGGATGGACTCAGATTCCAGATTAACTTATGCTTCATATATCTGTGGTGTGAATAGGGCATCTCTTTTGACAGAGAACATTCACAGTTGTCTCAAGGTTGTAAGAGACACTGTACTTTCTTTTTGGGGAAAAAAAAACAGACACCTTTCTGATGGGAATCTGTTCTTGGAATAAGAAAATGTGTCTTTGGCTTGTGTTTTTATTTTCACGAGACTCTAGGTTTATACTTTCAGTTAGAACATCCAAGAGAAATGAAGAAATTATCAGAAATCCTCTTCCTTGGATGTGTCCTCTGAGACAGCAAGCACCTCGTTGTTTTTTTTTTTTTCCAAGAAGAAATAAAAGCCAATTCTTCCAAATTTATATGGTGTTAGAGATGGAAGGAATCTTATAAAGCATCAGGAGTTTTTCAAAGGGAATTTCATTTGAGCTTTGGGCGGAACAGTATTTCCTGGTGAGAGGCTGTCCTGTATAAAAGATGTTTAGCATTCCTGGCCTCTGATACTAAATGCAAATAGCATCCCCTAATTATTGTTATAATGAAAGCCTCCCAACATATTTTCAAACACTCAGGTGGTGCCTTACGTTGAGAACTTCCTCCAGTCCCATGGCTTTATCATCAAGGAAACTAAGAACTCAGACTCAGCCTTTGACCCTGATTTTCTGAACCTCAGCCCCACTATAGTGTAAGTGCCACAAAGACAAGAATTTTTGTCCATTCTGTTCCCTGCTGGATCCCCAGGACTTAGTACCACTTCTGTCACATAGGAGGCACTCAATAATTATTTGTTGAGTGATTAAATAAATGAATGAGTAGATGGGTTACTACATACTCCAGGATACCATCTCCCAGATCCACCAAAAACAAAGTGATTGACTACTGATGACTTCCCAAGTCCTAAATGTAATCAGCTTTCAGGTGATCAACACAATGAAGTCCATTATTAGAGACTCGAAGGAGTCAAAGTAAATGGGATTCTTCAAGGCAGTCCTACATTGTCACAGAAACTTGACTTCCAAATTAAATGCCATCAGTACCTCTAGTGATTTAAGATGTAGAGTATTTCCATTATGAGAATAATACCACCACTAAGATTTTGAATTTATGTGCATATTTATGAAGTGAGCTGTCTATTGATGGATCATAATGATGACGTCTCTGCTACAAAAGAGTCCAAGCCTGGCGCCATAAAATGGCCCACACAATTGGAACTTTGCCACAGGTGGCAGCACCCAATATGCTATTAAACCTCCTGGGTATTGCTCATTCCATCAATTGCTCTTTAAAGGGTGTTTTAAAAATTCATTTCCCCAATCAAAAGCCTATCTAAAGATTGTTCCATGCTTTTAAGTTCACTCATGAGTATTTTTGAGTTTTTTGAGAGGATATTCAATACTTTTATACAGAGCTAGCTAAAGAAAATAGCATTGCTCAAGAAAACTGTCTTGGAATGTGCTGGGCTATGATGGGATACTTTGCCTATTGGTATTACATTTTAGCAACACATCAATATTTGGAGTCTTGCCTTGCCATTTTGAAGCTAGGTTGAGTGTTTTCATATGACAATGCTTCATAGTTCATATTTAATATCTCGGTGAGGCGGATGAAGCTTAGAGAAAGCAAAGAGGCATTGACAATGTAGAAAGCTATTGCAACAGTGGTAAATATCTAAAGGTCCGTGACCAAGACATTGGGGATAGTGGGTTACTCTTTCCTTATTGAGTACTTGGAAGTAGATTTTATTTGTACCACACTTTTAAGTTGCTTAAAGTATCTTGTCCCTATATTCATCCCATCTTCTTTTTAAAACTCTGGTTCCTATCTTCATTTTCAGTCAGAGAAAATGAGATATAGAAATACTATGTATATATATTTTTTAAAGATTATTTATCTTTTTATTCATGAGAGACAGAGAGAGAGAGAGGCAGAGACACAGGCAGAGGGAGAAGCAGGCTCCATGCAGGGAGCCCGACGTGGGACTTGATCCCAGGTCTCCAGGATCAGGCCCTGGGCTGAAGGCGGCGCTAAACTGCTGAGCCACCCGGGCTGCTCAGAAATACTATGTATAATGTATTAGTCAGGATAGCTTAGGTTACGTTGTGGTAATGAACGTTCCCAATCTCCCTTGATGAATACACAAAAGTTCATTTTTCACTCATGTCACATGGCCCACAGGTGGGATGGGACCTGTCTCCTGCACACAACTTAAAGACTGCCTTACCAATGCACCTGGAATATATGGTTTCCTCAATCACTGGGTAGAGGAAGAGACTCTTGGGGGGTCATGCCCATCTCTTGGCCCAGAATTATATCATACTTTTCACAACTCATTGGCCAAAAATAGGTATACAGTCCCTTTGGCTTGATAAGAGGGTGGTAAATGTAATCCTCTTGTGTGCCTGGAAGAAGAGAACTGGACTTTTGAGAGCACCAGAAGTCTCTACCACAGGTAACAAAAACCACCTGCCACTGTCTGTAAGGACAATTACCTGAGATAAGTGAATTCCATAACCAATATGTCCAGGCTCCACTATTGTGTAGGCTATGAGGATTAAAAATATGTGACTGAAGCATCTTTGAAATTTATTTCCCTACTGTAAGTCATGTAAGTCCAAATGGTATGTTAAAAAAAGATGTTATCAAATCCTTTATGGACTAAGGTGGAATAAACATGCTCCTAAGTATATGAATATAAATAAATATACACATATGTAGTGGGTTTGCAAGTTTAACTCTGAATCTATGGCAAAGAAACATCTCTTTATTTATTGAGTCCTTCACAGTTCCCCCCACTCATTGGAAGGTAAGAGAAATATCAACTAAATGTCCAACTTGCCTTAAAGCTTAGACTGATACAATAGCTTTAATCAGTCTCTTTAAAAATTGATTATTTTTTTTCAACGTCCAGCTGAACGGAGGGAAGGATGTGGGGTTTACACGCGTTCCTGATGTTCACAGGAAGGGGCTTTGTGCCTCAGACTGCTCCTCAGGTGTTTCAGGTCAGTTATTTACCGATGTCTGAGGTTGTGTCTCATCTTCACAGTCCACTGTTGGCCTCTGATGTCAGAAGTTGTGGCATCCACTGTCTCCTATTTGGCTGATGGTCAACCATACCTGACTTGATTTCCTCTAGGCTTACCTTTGACCCCTCTGAGCTTCGGTGAGGAGCTGCCCTTGGTTGGTTCACTTTATCCCTCATGTTACAGCAACCTCACCTGGTTGCAATGACCTCCTTCTGGGGCTGTATATGCAGCACACGCTTGGGATTGATGTCAGATCCTCCTTTGTCAGCATGCTTCAGTGCCAAATTTCCTTTGATGTGGCTATAGTCCAGACTAGTGAAGATAGTCTGAAGCTATTGGAGAGAAGGGGATCCGGAAGAAGAGCTTTTCTTTTCTTTTTTCCTTTGGTGCTATCCTCAATTATCAATCCTCTCTCTCCACGTCCCGTCTGGATAGACTCAGGAGGGCTCTCCTGCTACTCGTGCTTTGCCTACCCACAATTCCCTGGAGTCGGAAAGGGACAAACATTCTCCCTTCCTTTGTTTGAATTTCCCTCCAGCCTATCAAGTCTGGTTTTCAGTGTGCTAAATTTAGACACTTTTTTCTTAATACAGGAGCCCAGCTTGCTGTATGATCATCTTGCTGTAGAATCTTAAATATGAATGTCAGAAACAGAAAATTACTTTATTTTCTCTTTGTGTGCCATGTCTAGTGGTCTCAATCTTCTCTCTGGGAAGACAGATGCCCCATCAACGAGGGTGAGGGCCTGTACTTGCAAAGACAAAAGAGAAAAGCACATCAATTATTCTCAACATATCAGCACAGTAACACAAATGTGCAAATTAGAGAAAATTAATGTATTTCTGGATGAACACTAGTGTTTCATTTACTCAGTACTCCCAAAGACTTTAGATTCTACATCAAAGCTTAGAACTTGATTTTATGTATATGTGTGTGTGTGTATGTGTGTGTGTGTGCTCTATTTTATATACCCATAAAGATTTTCAAACAATCTATTATATGCCAGGTCCATCCTATAAAAAAAACAAAACAAAATGCAACATAGCTCATTTCCATCTTGGGGCTCAAAATCTATTGGTGGAGAAGCTTAAACAAATAGTAACTCATGCAATAAGTACCCTTGAAAAGGTATGTAGATTCTAGGTATCATGAAAGCAGAAGAAGAAAGCTTAACTCAACCTGGGGATGTCAGGGGAGTAATCTCAGCGAATGTAACAATTTAGATGATTCTTAGTGGATCCATCCCTCTAAGAGGAAGAGGGTGCAATAGGTTGGGGGTTATCCTTGGTATAGGGAGAGAAAACAGCATGTGCAAATGTGCAGAGGTAACAAAAGACAGGACACTTGGTGCTTCTGTATGGCTGGAACATATGGTATTTTGGATACAGATGGGAACGGTTTCAATAGGGGTAGTAGACGAAGAAGAAGATAGGAGAGATTTAAATGGGCTTGTTCAACATGCCAATCACGTTTAGCTTCATCTCAGGTGACATATGTGCCATTAAATATTTTTAATCAGGGTGGTAATATGCTCAGATAATCGGATTTGAATTTAAGAAAGGTCAGTGGAGAGGATGAATTGGAGGAGGTGAGGCAGAAAGTGGGAAGACCTGCTTGGGAGCTATTCAGTCAAACCCGATGTGCTAGTCATGCTTTCCAGCTTTCTTCCTTCTGGGCACAAGTTATGCTTTTACTTTCGGGCTTTCTATGAGGTTGGGTGTGGCTATGTGACATGATTTAGTTAATGAAAGCTTAGCTGAGGTGTCATGTGACTTTCCTGGGTGGAAACTTTGAGTCGGTGCATGATTTATCTCCTCTTTTTACCCTGCCTTGGTGATCATGAAACCTCCCTCAGCCAGGGTCCCTCAGTGGTTATGATAAGTGAAGCTCCGGATGATGCACATTGGGTATCCTGCACATAAGAAACTTGTGTTAAGCCACTAAGATTGTGGGGTTGCTTGTTGCCTGTAGATCCACTGTGGGATCTACACCATCCTGACCATAATAGGGTCAAGGGGCAGTAGGAACCTGAACTAATACTATGGCTGCAAAAATGGAGAGGGCACAGGTTCAAGAGACATTGAGGTGGCAGAGTTTAGTAAGAGAGTAAATGTAGGGGAGGGAGAGAAGACAATCTAGATTGGACAGCTAAGTTTCAGATCGCTCACCCCATGACCATTCCCGTGTATTCACTTTGCTTCTCCATGGAATCTAAGCACTTTGAGAAAACATTTTATAACTCTTTTGTATACCATTTTGTATACCTATTCTCTGCCCAGTATCGCCCTCTCCAACTCACAGACAAATTCAATTATACTCTTACCTGTGTTAAAATAACATTTGATGCACAACTCTGCAATGATGTGTTTTACAAGTCAAATATACTAACAGAGAATGTCTGTTAATGGTCACCATTTTCTCCAGGATCCCTAAGAGAAGTGGCTTTCTATAAACATTGACTAACAGTTTTCTGATTGGCTTTTTAAATTTTTTAAAATTTATTTTTATTTTTCTCTGATTGGCTTTTTAACATTTCACTCCTCACTGTTCTCTCTGTTAGCTCTGCAGGGAGAACTGCTAGTTAGTCTACCATCCTCTTTTTAATTTTTATCTTTATAATTTTGGTCTTATTTTTTACCCAAACTATTGAATAGGAAAAGAATTTTGGATTCTTTATAAACTTAACTTACCGGGATGCATGGGGGGCTCAGTGGTTGAGTGTCTGCCTTTGACTCAGGTCAAGATCCCCAGTCCCCACAGGGAGCCTGTTTCTCCCTATGTCTATGTCTCTGCCTCTCTCTATGTCTCTGCCTCTCTCTATGTCTCTCATGAATAAATAAATAAAATCTCTAAAATAAAAAAATCTTACCCATGATGTCTCTCTTGCAATTAACATGTATAATGAAAAGTTGGCAGGATTTTTTTTTAGTAGAAAGATGAGCATCAAAGGGAAGGATGCAATTCTGCAAACAGAGTTCATCTTTAAGTACTT